>NC_141310.1:11335000-11472500 GCF_037954325.1 Fistularia commersonii | reverse complement strand
AATGTCGTCATTTATTTTACAACAGGCTAGGTCGGACGTTGCTACGGCGGCTGGAGTCGGGCTAATTGCCCCCGTGTTCTGAATAATCCGACGTACTTATACGGGGTTTACGTAGGTTAGGTGGATTTTCGGCACGTGAGAAAAGCTTTTAGGTGAGTACTGAGGTGTACCGGGGAAACGCGACGCCATTCATATTATCTAACAACGCCGCGCGAGGGCTCGAAGTCCGCTCGCGTCTCGCCCGTAACGTGAACGTAACCAATCACAGTGTCATTTCCGACCCCCCCCCCCCCCCCGAGAGCCAGGCGTTGCAGGTGTCCTGGCGCCCGACCAGCAAGGTTTGCGAAATAGCAGCAACAATGGCAAGAAATGTCTCCAAAAAAGCCTGTTCAAATCTACAAATAGATTATTTATTGCAGGAGTGTCAAACTCATTTTCACAGAGGGCCACATCAGCATCATGGTTAGCCTCAAAGGGCCACATTATAAGTGTAACTAAATGTAATGTAAAATAAATGTAGCTGCGTGTTTCTTTTGCCAGGTTTCCTGTTAGTTTTGGAACTCGGTCCGCGATGGCGATAAACTGACATTTTTAAAAGTCCGTTACTGGTCGGGACACACCCGCTCACAGATCTGCTTCAAAAACTTTGAAATTCGTCAATTTCTTCAGCCATGATAAAACTAGCTTTCACCGCTGCAGTGTTTTTGGATGCGGCTTTCGTGAACACATTCTGCTGCCATCGGAGTTTGGCTTTTAATTCTTGCACAATTTGTTGTTTTTCTGGAAAGCTAACTTTAGCATACTTAGCTCCTTGTTTGGTGTTAAAATGCTGACGCAGATTGTGCACTTTGACAACCGACGCTGCCTCATAACACAAAAGACATATCGCTTTTTCTCCTTGAAGCACAAACACGTATTTGCCTTCCAATCTTTCTTGAAACAGCTTTACATCTGCATCAACTTTTCTCTTCCTGGACATTTAGGGGTTATTTGTCTTTCTCAACTCCATGGCACTGATGTGGATACTCTGCGATCTAATGGCGGGACGCCGTCACTTTGCGGGTAACATGATCGGCATGAATCGGGGGAAATATAGTTTATGGTCAATGCACGCTTTTGACTTATTTATTTTAGAACAATCAGACCTTTTAAGACGTTCTCGCGGGCCACATAAAATGATGCGGCGGGCCACATTGGGCCCGGGGGCCTTGAGTTTAACACATGTGATTTATAGCCATCCAAAAACATCCCAGGAGATGAAGTTTGTGAATACATTGAGCCGTCGTGAAGATCATGCCACATATCAGTGCAGTATTATGGGGTACCATAAATGAATTAAAAGACAATGTGATTTTTTTTTTCCCCCATACTCCCCTTTAAATCAGTGTTTAAGGGCTTATTCTTGCATGGGTATAGGACTCTAAATTTCCTAAGAGGTTTTGAAACCACAGCTCAATACCGCATTTCCACATTTCAACCACCAGCCAGCACACACACACACATACACACACACGGAAAAAAATCATATTAGCTAAAACATATTCCCTAAGAACCTTTGCAAGCGTTTACGGGAAACATTTCTCTACTTTAGAGATGACGAATCAAAAGCAAAGCGTACGCTTTACGTGCACGCCGCCAGAGATCGAACAGGTGATTTACAGCTGCAGGAAGGGGGGGGGGGGGAGGGGGTCATCACGCCTCGTACCGGCGGTCAGGTGGACCCGACGCCGCTTGTCTCGCGAGGGACGGAGGGAGGGAGGGAGGCAAGGACGGGGAGGACGAGCCTCTCAGCTCACTCAGTTCTCAGGTCATCACTCCTCCAGCTGGAGGGTGGGAGCCACGAGTCCCTTCCTCAGAGGTCAGAGACCAGCCAGGAGGCCGCGAACTACTTCGGGACGCCCACCTGCGCCGCTTATCTGCACGTCCCGCGTTCCCACGTGCGCACCTGGGCTGTTAAGCAAGAGCTCTCGGTGGAAATCGTCCTCCCACGCTAACTGACAACACTGATTCACCGCATCGCCACGTGATGCGCGACAGGCGTGGGTGGGCCAGGTGCGCACGTCACCCCGTCGCGGGTTGTGTGCGCGCCCCAGGTGAGATATAAATCTGAGACTTATCTGTTAGTGTAGCATTGATGTGGGTTAGGTGAGGTATGCGTAGCGATTGCGTGCGTTATCGGATTTTCGGGACGAGGTGTGACATATTACACCCTGTCATGTCATGCAGTAGCATCGGATAGCTCGTATCCACGTTTTCCCCCAAAGGCTACGCCGCGTCGTCCGTTTACACCTACCGGGTTTCTCCGCGAGGCCCCGAGCCGGCGTTCCCTTCCGATCCCCCCCCCCTCCCGTCTCGAGTTGGATTTTGACGAAGTGAAAAATCAGCTCTTTGAAGGCACAAGCGAGTGGCCGACGGCGGCCGATAACTGCGGCTTAGCGGATCCTCATTATGTGCTGTAGCAAGCTGATTAAAACATTTGATTCGTTCGCCGAGCGCGCGCGCAGTACAGTGCTTATCCACGTGCACGGCAGAGAGGAGGCCTTCGGGCGGCTGCGGTGTGTTATCTGTTTTTTCAGCCTTGTCATACTAATTACGGCCCATATTTACTTACACTCTCTTTTTGTTTTCTGCCCTCGATAGGCATCTGCGAGCGCCTCTGCCGAGGCTGTTCTCATTAACAAACCCGCGGTGTTTGATAGGTCTATCTAGCGACGATACCGAGCCCCCCCCACCCCCCCCACCCCCTTCCGAAAAAAAAAAGAGGTCACGATACAAACGTTGTCAGCTTTTCTCAGCCACAAAGACTCGTGTTCCCCGTTATCGCCGACGTTTTGCCATTTTGGTAAATGAAAATGAGGCGTCAGCATTAGCTCCAACCAGAATCCCGTTAATTGTATTAGCATCGCATGATAAGCGAAGTCACCGCTTCCTAACATGCCGTGTTTAAAGCAAACTTTAATGTACAAAAACGGCGGGTTGTCCGAGAGGGCGGATACGGGGCGGCCATGCCGCGACGTCACCGGACGGCGTTTGTTATTAACCAAACCTCGCCATTTACCGAAAGCAGCCGCTTCACAGCATCATTATACGTGTCAGTGTGCACGGGAAGACGGACGCACAATGGGATTTGTAAATGGTTAAGCTGAACAGGAAGCTCGGTCAGGATACACGCGGCGGTGGGTTTTATATTGAGGGCTTGGGTGGCGGGGTGTTTCATGGGCGTGAGCGGTTTTTATATAAGTGTGAGTGACTGATTCCCAGAAACAGACTCAGTGCATCCTGAATGGGTAAATGGCATTTATTCAGCCGGTTAGTCTGGGAAAACATATGGTGCCATTTGGAGGCCCAGACTGGTGCACGCTGTTCTCCTGTAATTAGACCGGCCCAGCAGAGTAGCGACATAACTGCCTCGTGATAACCGCCCCGGCCTACGGCGCCGGCGCCCAGCCCTGGCTGCGGCGCCGCGCGAAGGACGCGCGTCCTGTTAACACGCTGTCCAACACCGGCGGACACCTTTGACACGACAACGCTGGCAGCTGCACCTGTGCAGCGAAACCGTGACGTATCTACACAATGAGGCACGATAAAAAGCGGCGCGCCACACGATTTATAGTCATGATTTAGAAAAAAAATATTTCTAAAAAAAAAAAATGCTCAGGTCATAACCGATTATGGTAGATGTTAATGTCATAACAAAATAGAATAAAATAAATGTAGTTTTGGTCGGACATGTAAAATAGTTTCTGAAATGGTAAAATTAATAATAATAATGATAGTAATAAAAATTATCATAATAATTGTTATTATATTAATAATAGATATTATCATCATCACAATTATTCTTAGAATGATAACACAATAATTTCGCTAGTATGTCACTAATATTAAAAATAAAAATAAAACATTATTATTATGATAAATTATTATTAGAATGATACTAATTTTACTAGTACAACTTTTACTAATAAAAAGGAAAATAATAAATTATGATTATGATGATATTATCATTATTATTAGAATGATAAAATAATAATTTTGCTCTTACTACTCATTTTTATAAAATGAAAATAATAATGAATGATGATGACAATGATATTGATAATAATCTGTACTAAATTGGCCAGATAGTGCATTCCTGTAGTATCAGAATTTTGGACATTTTTATAGTTTTGCACTGAATTTCTTTGCACATCTCCTCAGATATAAACGATCGTGTAATGAATGTCTTTGTATTTCACCCTGGACTGTGTTAGAGATACGGACTACCTGATCTCCCTCTTCTTTGTTGTCCTTTTTTTTAATCGTCTTCGCCGTCTTCTTTTGTGTCTTTACATTTCCTCCCCGCCCTCCCGCCGGCGGGACGGAGGCGGCAGATTGGACGTAGAAGGCGTGGGTTGTGTTGGCAGGGCTGCCGGGGCGTCAGCTGGGCTGTTGTCCTGTCAGGGGGGAACAGGCTGGCAGCCCGGCAGGAAGGCCCTGTTAAAGACGCACTGCTGGGAATCGGACTGAGCCCGTGCCTGGTCGAAAACCACACACACACACACACACACACACACAGGAGCACACCAGGAGGGAAAGCTAAGGAAGGTGGTGGTGGTGAGGGGGGGATCCAAACTTACGATAAAGACATTTCCTTCCTCATTTATAAAATCTGACACCACCAATCTGCCTCTCCTCCTCCCTCATCAATATCCTTGCACACACACACACACACAGTTAACATGCACACATGCAATTCCTGCACCGGCCACACGACTTGCCGGCACTCAAACACTACTCAAACACAATTTTCCTAATGGGGTCAATAAATGTCAAAAAAAAGAAAAAAGACAAAGTCAACATGACTCAGCTGCTGAATATATGTGTCATCATGACATGAGAAAAAAAAAGAAAAATTTCTTTTCTCATCCGCTAACTGTATTTCGCTGCTGTGCCGTGATAGAAAAATGACGCTACGATCGGTCAGAACGGAATGACGGCTCCTTTGCACTTGGACCCGCTCTTTAAATCCAGATTATGCACCGATCCATCCGGTGGATGGATTGGACACACCCAGGCTACTTAAAGGATGTGCTATAGATCACCTAAATAGGCCCCCTTTGTCTCGAGATAACTTCGCTCGCTCGGAGCGTCGGCGAGTCGATAAATCCTTTTGGATGCCGTTTCCATAAAAGAGACACCCTTTCGGACGTTTGAAGGTACGGTGGGTTTCCGAGGGCCGCCGCCGCCGTCCGCTAAGCGTGGGGCCCGCTGTTCCCGCGAGCGGCTACAAGCACTACCTCATTTGCATACGCCGCCATGTATATTTCAGCAGCGTTTAAGGCGCGCATCACAAGCAGTGAATTATGCATCGGGCCGGTACAGCAGAGGTGCTTGTTCTATGCACTTGTGAAAGGAAACTGAACTGTTTTTTTTTTTTTTTTTTTTTTTTCTTTCCTCCCCCCTCCCTCTCCGCTCATGACACTCACGGCGCATTACAGTACGGTAAGCAGGCAGACGCTAAATGGACTGCCGGTGTGCGTTGTTCTCGGCGCTAACAACAGGGGCCTGGCACCGGGGATCCGACAGAATTTGACGTCTAAGTAATAAGATTCCCGGCTCTCCAAAGGGACCGACGGAGGTGCTGTTGTATCGTCCTTGTCGACCATTCCATCTTGTTTTTTGTGTTTTTTTTTTTTTTTTTTATATACCCAAATGCGCGCCCGCGTTCGTTAAATGTGGCGGCGTCGGCGCGGCGGTGACGAGCGACTGAATAATTCAAATCCGGCATGTCTCGCAAAATGATGCAAACCTACGCTCGGATTGTCAGTGGGAGGACCGGAGTGTTGCAGTAAACACGGCCTAAAAGGCTCTTATGCATTATAGACAAGCCTTTTGAAAGCGTTTTCTCATATGCAAATAGAACACACGCGGCTGCAAAAGGCTTAATATGAATCTAAGCCATTCACCGCAAATCCAACCGGGGCTGTTTATGTTTATGTCGTCGCGTCGTCGGAGGAGCGGCGGTCAGAAACAAACGAAAGGCGCGGTCGGGAGCCGAATCCGCGTCGCCGGCGTATGGCGGCTGCGCTCTCCCCTGGCCTTTCCCTTTGGACCGTGGCGCAGGATGAACGCCATTAGACGTGTCATTTAAGACACCTGTGCTCTCCCGCTGCTCTATATTTATCCGTCGGCGGGTCTCTAACCGGCCCACGGGTCAACACGTCGCGTCCCTAGCTGTCAGCTCGCCGGCGGACGGGACATATGCGTCGGATGGAGGCAATATGAAGCCACCTGCTAGACACCCTGCCCTCCTCCCTCCCTCCCCCCCGTCTCACCTTGCCGCTCCGCCTGTGCGCCACGACTCGCGTCCTTCCCCCCCCTTTCTCCACGTCGCGGGAGCTCTGCCGCTGCTCGGGACGGGGACCCATGAATCCGCTATTTATAGAGTTCGTTTTAGCCACCTCTGCGTGGTAAATGATGATAAGCCTAGCCTGTAATAAACAATCTCGTAAACAGCTCTGCAGCTCAGCCCTTAATGGCCTAAGGGGCTTGTAAGAGCTTTATAACACATTTATTACCCCTTTAATGGTCTAAGAGCTGTGCCATACCATAAGCAACACTAATTTAATTTCCTGACATATATTGGCTTTATGTTTTTTTTTTTTTTGGGTTATTTTTCCAACCTCATTGATTTTCTACCTGGGCCTATTTCAAGTCCCGTGTAATGCATTGTGACAGTACAGAGAACTATACGCCGGCTCCGCCTCAATTATTTCGCCACTTGGTATTCAGTCTGTTAGGAGACTAGTGGAAACCATTACTTTGTTAGCCAAAAGCACACATCCAGTCGGAACAGACGAAAAGGGCCAGCATGGGGAATAGATATATTTGATGTTGAATCTCCCCCTATTTACAGTAGGATGCCTGAATAAACGTGTTCAGAAGCTGGAAAGCAGCATTATGACCCATAACCCCGAGGTATTTGAAATGGAACAGCAGGACTTACTTTGAAAAAGAATCGGAGATGTGCTCTGGGCTCACTGTTTATACCTTGATGCGATTTGGACTGAAATATAAAAAAAAAAAAAAAAAAGCCTGTTTATCTCTTCTTTCCCTTTCGTCCGCAGAGGAAAATTGCAGGGTTTTAAGGGAAAGAGGCTGTTGAGACGCGTGGCACCGCTCGCCCCTTTGTTTCTGTATTTACAGCTGGCGGAAAATTATCATGGTGGAATTCTGGTTACGATATTTTAATGACATTGTTAGCTACACAGGGGCGACAAATTAAAGGATGAAAAAAAAAAAAACAGAATAAATAACACCGGGATAACGAAAGCATATGCGTCCGTTCAGAAGGAGCCGCTGAAGGGGTTTGATGAATATAAACAGGAGATGAATCACGGGGTGGTCACCGCTTCGACGCAATCGACCAAACACGGAAGAACAAACGACGAAATGAAAGACGGCCCTCGCGCTGAAAGAACTTCTGTAGCTCCAGAACCTTTTCAGGAACCAGGCGGTTTTCATGCATTCAGACAGCAGAGGAACTAGATACCAGGACCTCGTTTCCTAGAACCGTGTTAGCTCTATCTCCGAGGCAGGGTCTTCATGTAGGAACTCATGAGATGTTGATGATTGGTGCATCTCAGTTACCTCCGTTTTTAAAACTGTCATGGTCACTGGTCAGCAACAAAATGGATGGTCGCAGCGAGCAGTGGACCAACGAGGAGGTCCAAGGTCTCCTGGCTTGCTACGCCACAGAGGGGTTTCCAGGGTTCGCAGGTTAGCAGCAACATTTTCTCCAAAAGAAATTGGTAGTTAGCTAACAGCTAACGGAGTTGTTCCGGCAGAGAAGCACTACAAGGGGAAATGAAAACACTTCAACCCATCTGGTAGGCCACAATGAAGAACATGGACCTGCCCTTTTTTGACCTTGTGGTCTTCATGGTCGTACCTACAACGTTTAATCACTGCCTGTAAGAATACGAATGCACCAAAGTTCCCTTGGACGAGGCTGGTTCCTGAAACGAGCAATTTCTAGTACCGTACTGTCAGAAAGCTGGCTCGTAGAGGAGCATCAACATTTTCATCAAAATAAGTCAGGATTTAGCTAACGGCTAACAGGATTGTTCTGGCAGAGAAGCATTGCAGGGGGGAAATTGAAACACCTCAACCCATCTGGTAGGCTACCGTGAAGAACGTGGACCTGCCCTTTGTTGACCTTGTGGTCTTGCTGGTCGTACCTACAGCGTTCCCTCACCGCCCGTAAGGAAACTAACAAAGAGGCTATCTCACGAAACAAAATTCTTGTCAGAAAGCGGCTGATATCGTTAGCTAAAGCGCTGCTCCTCCGTTGTAGAACCCCATCGCTACGGAACCTCTTCTGGTGGCCTCGGTTCCCAAACTCCCCGAGACCCCCTTTTTTTTTCCCCTTCTGTTCCCCGTCTGTGTTTACCCGCGTCCCCACCCGTCACCGCTCGTGTTCAAATCGGATTTTAGTAGTTTTGTCTTGTGGAAAAGGCCATTTCAATCCACATAACCAGGGAATTATGTTTGAAGGATCTAATAGGTAAGAGTGTGCTTCTTTATGAGGAACAGATTTTCCATCAAAAACGTGCCCTCGCCTCAACATTTTCCCATTATGTTTTATTAAACCGACGCCGGGGTCGGAGTATCTACTTTTTGCTCTCCGCGCTCGACTCCCCAAATACCAATTTTCAGAGCCTTCCTCAATTATTCTTTTGTCTGGAAAAGAAGCAAGGTATCAATCTTTTATGTTTTGGAAAAAAAAAAAAAAAAAGACAAAAAAAACAACAAAAAAAAAAAAAAAAAACCCTGATGAGTTCTATCTGCCGGACCTCCTGTCCGTTGGAGCTTGTGGAGTCAGCTCGGGAGAGAAACATGAAATTGCGGAGTAAATCAATACGGGGGCCAGTAATTTCAGGGGGTATCCGCTTTCAAAGAGCAGCTCTGAATTTGTACGCCTTGTGTTTTTGATCTCTCGCTGTACGCATTTCATTCCAGGCACAGTTGTTATCATAGTTGCTGTTGTTTGTATGTTATTTTAGCTTCTTTCTCCAAGTAGCTATTTTGCAATTTGGACAAAAACACAATTTAAGTCCCATCTGTTTCCAATGGTCCCGACCTCCGTCAGACGGGGTCCGTGTATTGAAGCCATACCCGAATCCTGGCAGGTTTTGGGGGGGCGGGAGGGGGCTTCGTAATGAACATGCTACATATGAGACCGGGCTGATTTCATCATGTCAAGGCCCATGTGAGATAGAGTTCTTTTTCATAAAGAAAGTTAGCTTGTCGCACTTTAGTCTTGGCAGCGATCTGTGAGGAATAGAGCACTAATGTATTCATCCGCGGGTCTTGTAAAAAAAGAAAAAAAAAATTCGACAAAGCTCCTCGAGGCATGTGAGCGAATCTCTGGCGCACATGAAACAAACCGGTGCACTCTGGACGCATTCCCGTGCCTTCAAGAGAAACTGTTTTGTGCTCTTGTAAAGAGTGTTTTGTCTGCGCGGCGCACGCATCGCCAGCCGTCTCCCGCCGAAAAGGAGGACTTCTTTAACCTTGGTCATTTTTGGCCGAAGAGGGAAGCTACTTTTAACAAAAGAAGACGACACGCGGATGAATCCAGGACGGGTTTCTTTATGGATATTTCATTTGTACGTCTTAAAGCGCCTTTGCAAAATAGGACTCAGGCCGAATTACCCGTTTATTATTTGGGGTGTACCATGGGTTCCCATTGCCAAAACCAGCGAAGATTACTGTATTTGACGTGGTTTGAGCGGTCGTCTCGGAAACAAACGTTCCGGGTTCGATTCCCGAGCTCCCCAAATCCTGCTGTTGTGTCTTTTAGCGAGATGCTAAAGGCCGAACGGTTCCGCGGCACCTCATGGTTCATCAGAACTCGCCAAGTTCAAGGAATTTGCTTAGGTTTAGCGGTACCTGACATACAATAGTATAGAATATTGAAAATAATAACATCGAGTAATTGTAAAAATAATTTTAGTAAAAAAAAAAAAATTGAATTAGAATTCTAAGACAGGTGGTGCATTTGTTGAATTTGTTGACAAAAATTAAGGACTTTCTTATGGGTCAAAAATGACCCATCAGACAATCTTTGTACCCTAATGGTTTACAGCCCACATAAACAAAAAAGAAGTATCACTTTTTCTAATTATGGGGCCTCTTTAGGAAAAGTCATAGAATTTCAAGTTGGAAAAAAATAGGTGAAGGTGTTTTTACTACAGCTAAACATGTCAGTGGGTCACTTTTGACCCGCAAGACAACACAAAGGTTAAAAAAAAAGCAACTTTGCATTTGGAAAATCAAATGACGGAGGTAGTGCTCGTCTGTCCCTGAATCCAACAAATTTTACTTTTCGATCAAGCGCTGCTGTGACAAAAGAATTTCTCCAATGGGGATCGATAAAGCATATCTCATCTCATCTCATCTCATCTCATCTTATCTTATCTTGTCTTAAGCCCCCTTATCTTAGTCATATGCTGCACCAATGTAGAAGTATTTGTATTTTTCTCTCGCAACTTTGCACAAGAAAAGTTTGCGTGAAAGTGTTTTTTTCCTGCGATTGATTCTCGCATCTTTGATGAACTCTTAGGAATCCACTCCACTTCTCATGTCTCCCAAACATGCAAGCATTGGCAGCAATTTTTCTTCTTCTTCTTTTTTTTTTTTTTTTTTTTACCTATAATCAAGCTCCAGGGCTCTGACGACAAACACTTGTGATATAAGAAATCGGAGCCTGCTTTGAACCGCCGTGTTTTTGATAACTACTTGTTATGCTTCCTGCAGGATAACCTGTGAGCTCGGGTTCCCATGATTTAATCCGTTTGATTGAGTGCCAGGGCAAGATAGCCCGGCTCTCAACGGGCCCCTAATAACCTCCACCGTCCCGGGCTTGAAAGCGCTACCCTCGGCTCCCGTCGGGCGAATTCCGAGCCTCCTCAGTCGAAACTCCTCTGCAGATTTGTTTTCAAGGTTCGGGGGCCGGCGGACTTCTTCCTGCCCGTGCCCCCCTTCCTCCCCAACCGTCCCTCATCCTGTTTAAGGTCAAGATGTCCCGCGTTGTTTTGCGGCGGATACGAGTACGTGGTACAGCGCGGCGGCTCCTCCTGCCTCCTTCTTGGAGTGACCGACCGGACACTTTGCGTGAGATGCAGAAGATGAAGTCGTTACGCCGGGAGACGCAATGTCTCCGCGGCGACGATTCCAGATGAGTCGAGCAAACCCGGAAGCTAATTACAGCTAGCGTCTGACCCGTCCAGGACGCTATCTGCAAACAAGTTATTTACGACTGCGGAAATAGTTTCAGTGGCAGCAGATCATTATTGAGAAATACAGGCGATTGAACAAGGTTTCGGAAAATAAAAGCAACTATATTTTTTTTAACCGAATAAACCATCCTTTGCTGAAAGCTTCCCGCCTCAGCATCGGACCGTCTCGGTCTGAGCCATCATTTTCTGTTTTCCCCTCGGCCGAAGGGCTGTAGCCGTTTAATTCGCCGTTCATCTGTTTATGCTTCATAGATGTTTGAAATCCATCATGATCTGGCTTCAGACCCGTACGATTGCCTCACACAACAATATTTCCCTCCTCGGCTCCTTTTACGGAAAATCGTCATAAACCTCAAAGCTTGGAAGGTAAATGAGCTTGTTTGGCGGAGGGAAACGTCAAAGTTGCAACTCCTGGCTCTCATTCATCGCACCCAGCCACCGATGCCTGTTTTGATTGGCTCTTTTTTTTTTTTTTTTTTGGAGCAGAACCTTCGTGTCATGTGTTTCGCTGCATCTGCCCGAAGACAACGGTTGGGTTTTGATGCAGATGGAAAGAAAAAAAAAAAACAAGACAATCTGTGAAATTGGCTGACCCTCCGCAGCACTCTGTATCCCTCTCTGCCCTCACCGATGAGATATGAGGGCACACTGACATATATCTGAGGCTTCTATCCTTGTTTCTCTTGGGTAAATTCTGCCCACCATTATTCTCTCTGAGCCCTCTGCACACACACACATGCGTGCATGCATGCATGCTTTCACACACAGTCCATTTCAAAAGATAAAAAAAAAAGTCCTTTGGTTTTCCTTCTTGCACATCAAAAAGGCGAGTCATTAGAGCTGCCCGACCGCATTCTACTAAAACAAAGTAGGGAAATACCCCCTCTTAACCAATTTTAGGACAACTTTCTACATTATCTGCTCCGAACTGTGTCTTTGCAGGCGTTTGACGGGTCCCTGGTTCCATTCCCACCGGCGACCTTTCTGTGCGGAGTCTCTATGTTCTCCCACGTGTCTAATTTCATGTAGGAGGTTCATTGGAGATGCTAAACTGAAGGGTAAAGAGAGGTTGCTTGTCTTATAAGATGTATGAATGAAAAAATAAGATAAACTTTATTGGTAACCATAGGGGAAATTCCTTTGTTACAGCAGCGTAACAATTATGTCAAAAAATAAAGAAATAAAATAAATCTTCTTCTTTTGGCTTTTCCCGTCAGGGGTCGCCACAGCGAGTCAACTTTCTCCATCTAACTCTATTCCCTGTATCTTCCTCTCTCACACCAACTACCTTCATATCCAAGAAATAAAATAAATATGAATATGAATATAAATAGAGAGACAGAAGATAGCAAGACATCCATGAATGAATAGACAGCAGCAGCAACAACAACAACAACATCCGGGATAATAATCAACGTAAAGGAACAGTAAGGGTGAAAAATACACGACCGGAACTAAACGGCAATATAAATAGAGTGACAATAGCGATGACGAGGATACAAGAAATAAACAAAAATAGAGAAAATAGGCAGGATGTGTGCGGGCTGGGACTAATAAGGATAAGCAGCACAGATGCACCTCAGGCCGATGGTTGTGAATGGTTGTGTGTCTATTTTTTGAGTTGTTAATGTGGGGTTGAACGGTTGCGTGTCGCTATGCGGCCCCGTGATCGACCAGGTTGAAAAAAAAAAAGAATGAATGACGTCTATGCATTGCTTTTCCATTGATATCCATTGATATGATGTTTATCGGGGTCACTTGTGCTCACTGAAACCCACCACAGACGGCAAAACAAACAAACTCCGGCCTGTCAAAGCCCTTTGGGTCGACGCGTGAGCCGTTCGGGCCCGGAGGGTCGACGCTTTAACACCAACCGCCGATCTCAGCCCGCAGACACGGGCTTTCTGGTCTCACGGCGCCCGGCTTTCTTTGATTTTCAATTTTTTTTTTTTTTTTTTTTTTATCCGTTGCCATGCCACCCCGAAACCAAAGAAATGCCATATGGCACTTGAATATTTAAGAGACCCGAGTCATCCATCATGGCGAAAAGCAGCGTGGCTGCGCGAGCGCTGGTATGAGGACATACTTGAAATATGTGCGATTCTCAAGACGGGCTCCACAACTTCTGCAACCAGGATCACACCCAACTGCGGTTTCTTAAGTTATTTATTTAGTGAACAGTATATATATATTTTGTTGTGGGTTATTGGGGCGTGAATAAGCGCATGTCACAGCCTTTTCACAATCCCTTATGAGCGAATCCCACCCCCTCATCTTTGCCTGGCCCCCAGCAGGCCCCGGCTCAGAGTTCCCCTGATAGCCGTGAAGGGATTTGGGCAGGATGGGCCGAGCCGGGCCGGGCTGGGCTGGGAACGGCGCCGGCTCCAGACGTCTTTGAAAGTCGGGGCGTTGATGAGTGCATTCTCAGAAGAGCCTGTGTAGTCGCTGCCTCTGGGAGGGACCCTCGCTAATTCCCCGGCATTAGATATACAGCAAGAGGCAGGGATAACCAACCCCACCAACCTCCCCCCGGCCATAAACACACACACATGCATACATGCACGGACGCACTTTCCTATGCGCTCTCCAAGCGCTCAACTTTTTCATTTTACTTTTCATTCGCAGATTGATCTCTTAAGTTGAGAGTCCAACTCATTTTACCCCGATGATTACGGAAGGGGGGGGGGGGGGGGGGTACCGCTACTTCCCAATTTGTAAATAAGCGCTAAGTGGCTTCGCTCGAGCGGTAGAAAGGGTTTTTTTTTTTTTTTCGGATGTGTGCGTGGGCAGGCCCGCGTTGTTCGCCGTTTCACCTTGTGGTTTTACTCTAGTAAAACACCTTGAACATGAGAGACGACAAATTACAGCTCCAGATGCAGGTGTCCTGCGTGCATTTTTTTTTTTTTTTAAACTCTCCACAGGCCCCTCCGGGCCACATTACCCGGACCGAGTGTGTGACATGGGAACTGTCCCTGATGAACCCCCCCCCTCCTCCCCCGATCCCCCGAGGGCTCCGGCTACATCTCTGAACAGGGTGGCCCTCTTACTTTGACGGCTTGTCCCCCGGAGCGCGGCGCTATGAACCCTGGACGGGTGCGCGCCCGCCACCTCTGACCTCCCAACACAGCTGCCCCTTGACTTTGCTAGCACCTTTGCTAGGGGGACGGACACGTCCTCGCACCTTTTTGGCGATTTTTAAAATCAAAATCAAATGAACGCTTCAACCTCATTACGCCGATTTCTCCCGCGCAAGCCGGGGCATGAAGACCGCGGTCATACGCGAGGAGGGGGGGGGGGAGAAAATTCCCAGGTATGGGTTGTTGATGTGAGAAAACGGCGGTGTCAGCCGGAGAGCCGGGGGTACGTGCTCGTCTCCCACCGTCAAATGGCTCCGGGGAGAAACAAGTTCATTTTGTGTCAAAGAGGGAAAGAAAAAGGGAGGAGGAGGAGGGGGGGGGGGGAGTAGCAGTAAATTACTGATAAGTGACAGAGAGAACTGCTTATCGTGTGACAGCATCGGTGTGGAATGAAGGCCCCGGTGTGTTTGTGCGAGTTAACCCTTCGACACATCCAGGATTGAGGGCCAAAGTGAGCGAGCAGAGACGCAGAAAGGTGGAGAATGGAAATCGCTCGGCTTGATTCTCAATCGACGTGCCTTAAAAAAAAATATATAATCGACGCTCTCTATCTTTTTTTTTTTTTTTTTTCTAGTTCTTCTAGCCACCTTTTATTTCAGAGGCTCGTTATTGAAAATGTTGCTATTATGGCCAAATGGTTTCTGTGCTTTTCTAAACACAGCCAGGCATTAGACAGAGCTCCGGTTACAGGGCCCGGCTCCTAATGAGAGACCCCAATCACACGGGGGGGAAAAGACGGATCAGTCCTGCTGCCCCAAACCCAACCTGCGGTTTTACCTCTTGAAACGCAACCACGCTTCTTTGTGCTTTCTTTTTCTTTCCTCCCATTGCTCTTTGGTCTTGAGCCGACTAGACCGAGCTGCAGAGAAAACGATTTGGGCTTAATGATGGCCCTTGGGATTTGAAATTGACACCCATGCGGATTCTCCGTTTGGTGACTAAACATCTTAAAGTGATCTGGCCGCTCGCTGTTTGGACTCAAAAGTGGAGAGCTTCAAGGTGTCTCGCCAATGTTGACCGATCCGAGTACCAGCCACCGATTTTCACCAAATTTGCCGTTTCTTGCTTGTTGACGTTCACCCAAAAGTGCAGTTTTATGCCCTCTTAAAGAAATTCCCCCAATAAAACCGTTCTTTCATCACCTTAGCAAGTGAACTCCAGTGTGGGTCAAAATGATGAAAAATTTGCAAATTTTTGTGCGGATCCGTTCGACCCCAAGCCTTGCGGCGGGATTGCCCAAATTTACCTGGCTGATTTTAAATTTTGGGGTTTAAGGTTGACTGAGGAAGGCGGGAAAAAAAAAAAAAAAATCACCATTTCAAATAATCAGTAGAAATATTAGCTCACAGCACTTGTGGGAATTATATATTTGAGTTGATTTCATATTTAGGAAAATGTAAGGAGTTGACACTGCCTAAACTGTGAGGACATTTGGTGGGTGCATTTGGATATTTCATGGTTGTCAGATAATTAATAATAATGAATTGTGAATAATTTATTAATTTCAATTTTATTTTATTTTATTTTATTTTATTTTATTTTATTTTATTTTTTACAACCCACTGTTGGCGTGAAGAGAAGTATGCCTTGGGGAAAAAAAAAAAAAAACCCGAGCACCTGCAAACATCTGGCTTTTGTCAGTGACAGGAAAGGATATTATTCATTTCCAGGTGAAACGAGCAGAGTAGTCTCAGGTATTTGTCGTCTCCACCTCCCGGCAAGCGGGGATTTAAACACAACTCGTGGGGCAGACGCGCTACTTTCTGACCCTTTCTGATGCGATTGCTTCCCGCGGACTCGGTGAACACCTGTTAGCCGCTCTTAGCGCGCGGAGCGGCTTTTGCTACCTTAATTTCGGCTTATGCTCCGCACGGCTGCGCGCCGATGGGTCGGGGCGACCGTACGTTTTAATAACGCTTTCATAGACCGCGGCATCTCGCAGGGAAAGCACGGATAAAGAGATGCACCGGGAAAGCAATGACAGAGAAGGCGAAAGCCCCCGCTGGTTATTTTTGCCATAATTGATTCGAACCTTGCAACCCCCGCGGTAATTTTAGTGTTGTATAGTTCACATGCTCTCCTCTTGCCAAACCCAGAGTTCCGTCTGTTACACGGTCACTCCGACTCCTGTCAAGAGCGTTGTCAAAGAGGTGACGGAGAGGAGACACGGCGGAGTCACTGCCAAGACACTTTCTGGTCTATTTACAGTGGGCGCTATGATTTATGGAGGAGCCTCCATGTTGTAAGAACCTGAGCTGGATCACTCACTCCTGCAAGGAGAGGGAGGCGAAGAGCAGCCTCCTCTGTCCCTGGTGCTTCCTTTACACACCTATCTCAGCTCTTCTTATTTCAATTTCTGTTTATAGTTTTGACGGATTATGAAAGAAGGAGGAAAAAAAAAAAAAAAAAAAAAAAAAAAAGCAACGTCGGATGGATCCCCATCTCCTCCGCCACCCCTCCGCCCCCGTCTGTTCTTCCCCTCTCCTTCTCTTTTTCAAAGTGTGGGATTGTTAAACAGTTTATGTATTCTCTTTCTGCCCGTGTGTTTATTGGAGGTAGTGAATTAGGTTTGAAACCATCACTGGAGGTTGTGTTTGAAACTTGAAAGGAAACCCTCATAGCGTACGCCGCCGTCCAACCCCCCTCTCTCACTCGCACACAAGCTCATACTCTCTCAGCGTTAGCACAGTTGTCACACAGCGGCGCCACTATCTGCACATTATTAGTTATTACTTTATCGGCTCCCAAAGCTGTCAGAAGACACCCTCCTGGAATATACAGCAGGCATAAGCCATCAGTCCTCATTACGCCAGACCCGTGTGCAATTTACACCCAGCTGCCACTCATACAACCATGACAACATGCTAATGTGAATGTGTTTTTGTGTGTGTGTGTGTGTGCGCCAATGCTTTTATGCAGATGACAGGGGCTGCACACATATGATATGAGCACACCTTTGAGGGAATGCACTCACATGTATGAACGGGGCAGGGCTAAAGAGTAACATGATAAAAGCATCCGCCGAGGCCTTCATGTATGCTTTTGAAGAGAGCTAAGACTTGTGGGTTTAGGTTTATTTTATTTTTTTTTTTAGTTTCATTTTTTTTTTTTTTGGCCTGCTTGGCGCTGCAGCGCCGAGCCATCGGGAGGCAGGGACAACGTTAGCAACCGTAGCTCAGGACAGCTATAGCGCCGTTGTACACACAGGTGTGCGGTTAAAAAAAAAAAAGCCCCGGAGGCTCCCAGTGCAGAACAGGGCCCGGCAAGTCAGGCTGGGTGAGTTACTGCACATCCCTGAGATAGAGATCAACGCCGACGTCATTAAAAGGAGAATCACTTGTGTGTGTTTGTGGACGGCGAGGTTGAAGCGGGTTGCAATAAAAAAAGAAGAAAAAAAAAAAAACATATCAACATAATGAATTATGTTTTCATCCAACTCTTGCATATTTTGCCCGAGGTGGCTGTCACGAACAGATGTACAAGTCAGGTTCTCATCATTACTATTAGTGTCAGAATACGAAGATTGTGCAAATCAGACCTCCTGCGCCGGCATGCCTTTGGATGCTTATTAGTCGGTCCCGTTCCCGGTGACTAACCTCTCCGCTGTTTGATCTTGAAAAGTGGCCACATTAGCGCTGACTAATTCCCTTGGCTGAGGGTTTGAAAGCGGCACAGGGGTTCCCGAGCCCACGATTGCGGGAGTTAAGTCGTGGATTCCTTCCCGTTCCTCCAACCCTCCCCCCGATCCGGTTTTCTCAGGATTACGCCGGGCACCGTTACGTCCTCGCCCGGTCTGTCAGTCACAGGACTTTGGCGAGAGGGAGACGCGGTTGTATGTCACTGTCGATGGGCCTTTGAACCGATGCCGTCATGTATGTGCAGTGGAAAGCAGCCAGTGTACTTCCCCCGCAGGAGAAAATGCTTTCAGCCAATTTTTTTGACAAAACTCCCAATCCATCAGCGGCAATAGACAGCCCTGTGAGCTTCTAAACACGGGATACATCATAAGGAAAACAAAACTCGAGACAAAAGCGCTTTTATTCCGGCTTAATTCATTTTTCTTTTTTCTTTTCTTTTTTTTTTTTGCGTTCTCCTGGCCTTTGAACATTTAAAAAAAAAAGTAAACCCAGAGCTGTCGTGGGCAGATTATCATTTCGCTCGACTCAACTTTTCATGTTTATTTCATTTTATTAGCATGTAAACTGAAGTACAGCCCTCCCACCCCAAAAAAAAAAAAAAAAAACAGAACAACTCCTAGTCCAGAAAAATACAGTATCAGCCCCTGTCACGTGGCCGTCCGCACCTCTCTGCGGTGGCTCACTTTGCTGGATTCACGTTTAAAAGGGCGCCAACTAAGGACGCCGCCACGCAAAGACACCTGACGCGGATATTTCGTATTTGTCTTGGCCCGCTTTAATACGCGTCGAGTATCTTTTTCGTCGCGGTGAAGTGCAAACTCTTAAGAAGGTCACGGATTGTACAAGTGCCGCTCCCGAGTCTTTCCCGACGCTCATGGACCTATTTTGTTTATACCGAGCGAGGGGACTCGCGCGTATTTGCCTGCATTATCTCGAGAGCGAAGGCCCGATGGCCGGCAGCGACAGTGAGGATTTGCTAAGTCGCTCTTGGATAGCGGAGCCGCCGTAGCGCATAACACTAAACACAATTATTCCGACTTTTTTTTTTTTCGCCCCCTCGGATGAGAACAACACAAAATAATGGGTTTAATATATGCCCCTTACCTCAAGCGAGTGTTTTGTATGCAAATGAGGAGTGATTTCAAGGATGGAGAGGCAGAGTGTCTCTTGCATCCATCTTTTGTTGCCAGGCGGATTAAGGGAGATCTGTTATGGTTTGTTAACATGAGAGCTTTTGATTCGGATTGAAACGAAACCATGTGTAGAATTAGATTAAAAACAATGTGCGGTGAGCGGCGGCTCAGGCATGTGCTGGACTTCGCTCGCCCGTACGCCGGCGCCCACCGCCGCGCTCCCATTGTTTGGCCCCGGCTTCTGTTGTGAAGTTGGTTTTCCTTGTGTTTTTCTTCTGTAATGGCTATAATAACTTATATAAATCACAGCGGCCGAGCGGGGGGAGCACCACAGTTCGGGTTTGGCATTGATGGAAGGCCCGGTTCTCGGGAGGACCGGCGAGCAGAAAGTCTTATGTATGCTCGGGGAAACTTTCAAAGTCAGCAGGCTTTGGGTTTGACAGTGTTTTGTTATGAAAGGGGGAGAATCAGCCTCGGGTTTTTTTCTTCTGAGGAGGAAGGTCAAATAAAGAGAGGGGGGAAAGCTTTGATAGTGATTTACAAACAGTGTGTTACACCCGGGCAGGTGAAGTCATAAAAAATATAAAAGTCAGTCGGATTGTGTGAATTCTATCCCAAAGTGCTTTATTTTGAGATCACGGAAGAAAACGCGGAGAGAAAAAAAAAAAAAGTACAAACAAAAATCCGGCTGCTCTCATTAAATAAAAGCGGCGCACCGACGTCAACAAAGGGGGGGGAACATAAATAATCTGGAGATGATACTCCCGTGTGTGGAGGAGCCTCTTTTTCCCTGATAACGCGGGGGAGCGGGAGGGGTGATAAATTAAGGAATTAGGAATTAGAGCACTCGGCGAGTTCATTACCAGTCGCTGATGTTTTGTCAATAGCAGGACTCACTTCGTCTTGTAGGCTTTGGGCGATGCATTTAGTTACACTGCTGGGAATTGTCCGTAACCCTGTTTTACATTGAAAATAGCCCAGAGGAAATGAAGTAAGAGGGGCGGCGGGGCGGCGGAGGGGGAGGGTACAAAGAGTAACCGCTGATTAATTATGCACATCCCTGATTGTGACACGTTATCTGCCGCTATTAATGGGCAGGGATAATCACTCCGGATCGTAATTGCAGCCTCTGACTTCGGGAGTGTACTGCGTCCAACATCAATCTTCACGCGGCCGTTCGGAGAACTTCATTTGCGCCCCGTTTTTTTTTTTTTTTTTCCTTCCCGCCGAACACCCCTTTTTTTTTTTTTGTTTTTCCTTTCCCGTTTTTTTTTTTTTTTTTCGAAAGAATCGAAGCGGAAGCGGGAGAGGCGGAGGGGTTGCCCCGTCGGGTGTCAGCCGCTCATGCAAGTCACGACAGGGATATTACTGTACACCGCTGGAGGTTATGAAAAATAATTAGAGATCCATGAGGAAGAAGAAAGGAAAGAAGAAACATATATTTGAGGCGCCTTATGAAAGTTTTTTTCTTCACTTCTATTGAACTTTTAATTCAGCTCTAAATGAGTGTCATTATTCTCAATCATATATTACAATAATGTGTTAAATAAGAGTTAATGAGAAAGTAACGCCGAGCGAGCCTCGGCTGCCGGTTTTCGAGTTTAAAGAAAAAAAACAAAACAAAACAAAAAAAAGTTTCCCCATGAAAATGCCTGTTTTGCGTGCTGTGGAATAATAACTCCTGTAAAAGTAGAGGAAAAAAAAATATTAAGAAGATAAATGGACAGTTTATTCCCCCTTTTATCCAATTTTTTTCATCCCCGCTAACTCAACCGGTTTGAAAGAGAAAAAGAAAAAAAAAAAAAGAGAAATCGAGCCGAGCGACTCTCTCTCTTTCTTTCTTCTGCCCTCTCCAAAAGCTCCCCTGGCAGTTTGTCTAAAAGCCGAAATGAAACGAAGAACGTAATTAGAGGGAAGGGAAACTTTTAAAGGGGGGGGGGGGGGTGGATTTCAGAATACCGAGCAATCAGAGCTTTAAAAGCGGCTTTCGGTCCCGTCCCCCCATCAGAGAACCCGGTGCCCACAGTCGGCGTAACCCTCGGAGACATTTTACAGTCGGTGTGTCGGCCGCCGCCGCCGCCGCTGCCGTCGCGCCACCCTCGCGTCCACCTCGCCGTTCGGCCTCCCGATCCGAGGGGGGAAATCGGGGCAGACGGAAAAATAAGAGGACGCACCCGGCCAGGTGTGTGAGACGGCGTTTAAGGCGGAGCTGTGGAGAAACGGCATGGAAAAGCGTGGCCTCCGGTTCCCCCGGGGGGGGGGGGGAACAAACGGCGAAACGCTTCGGGGAGACACATTAACTGTAACTGCCCTTGATCCGGCCGTGTTTAGAGGGCTGTCGGCACGGCTAATAAACACTTCATTTAGTTTTTAACGGCGCCGGCTCCTCTCCGCGCAGCCTCCCGAATGCACCCCCTTCCTTTATTTGGGTCATTTACGGCCCTTCCTTCGAGGAGGGGGGGGCGGCGGCGGATCCGGTCCACCTCTCTGACCGAGACCCGGGGAAAATTAATAGGGCTATCCGAGAGAGAGGGGGAGAAAATAAACAGGCGACCGGTTTTAGCCCCCTGCCAAACGGCCCTCGGCGCTTATTCGAGCAAAGGGAAAGGGAATCAGGGGAAAAGGAGATTTTAATATGAAATTTTTTTTGACAAAAAAAAAAAAAACGCGGGTCCGAGCTCCCGGTTTCATCGGTTCTCCTGCGCGCTTTTTCGCCTTCCTCCCTCCTCCGCCTCCGTGTTCTTCGCGCACAGCGATTGTAAACACAGCAATTATGGATTGTGTGAGACTTAATTATAGCGCGCGCGGCGCCCTGGGGGAGCTCTGGCGGAATGCTGCGGCTGATAAAAACGCCAGCTCATCAGCACCCCCTCCGACGGCGGCGGGCCCCAGTGAGAGCGGACCAAAGGGAGCCGCTCCCTCGGGGCCCCTCCAGCCAAAGGACCAATTAGTATTAGGCGGGAATTAATCTTTTAACGGGACACAGCCACTCAAACGAATCCTCCCAAGGTGAGGAGGAATTAACGTGACAGCCTTATGGGTTATGGCTGCCGCTGTCTTTCAGGTCGCCCCCCCTAAACCCCCCCCCTCCGGCTCAGGCGTCTCGATAGACCAGATTGGCCGTGGTCGACATGTGTTAGATTGGCGAAAAACAGCAAAGCAAATCAAATCAGGGGAGAAGTTGTGCGGCCTGCTGTTTACTTTTTCCATTTAAAATTTCTCTGTCACTTTAATTTTTTTTATTTATAGTATTATTTTATTTATTTTGAGTTTATTTACATGCATACATATATATATATATATATCTACACTTGTATATATATATATACACACTTGTATGTATATATATATACATTTATTGTTATTATTTTAATTATGTCTCTTAAATCTGTATTTTGTATATTTATATGTGTATATATAAACATTTATGTACAAAATACAGATTTAAGAGAAAAATATGTATGTATTATATATACAGTAGATACGTATACACAGTATATGTTTATAGTACACACATATATATATATATATATATATACACATAGTCAGGTCAATGAGTATTTGATCCCCCTGTGATTTAGCAAGTTAGAAATCACGGAGGGGTCTGAAACTTTCATCGTCGATGCATGTCTGGTGCAAAATACTTATTTGACCCTGTAACTTACAAATACATTGTTAAAAAAATCATGCAATGCAATGTATGATATTTGTTTCTTCTGTCTGTGGAAATGCACCAACGATGAATAATGATAATTTTATTTTATCTATTTTTTTTTTTTATTTAATTTTATTATTATTATTATTTTATTGTGGTGTTTGCTGTGGCTCTGCTCGCTCCCCTGTGGAACCTTGACTTACTTGACTAGTTTTCCAAGATACAAGCCAAGGTTTGCATGTCGACTTGTGAATGAAGGGATGGAGAAGTTGTTGTTGGCGAGATCCCGTGACCAAAAACGACACATTTTCGGGGATTCAGTGCGGCAGAAGGCGGAAACGTCAACGAATGAAACGTCGTGAGAGTTGGTGAGGGTTTTGAAAAGAGGAGCGGCTTCACTCCATCGCTAAATTAAGTTTCGTGATAAAGCGTAGCAAAGCGTGGGAGTTACATTTAGCAACACAGTGTCGAATTGAATGTGCGGCGAGTAAGTTAAGCGATAGAGCACAAACTATAAAACTCCCCCAACCTTCTCTCCAACTCCAACCATCTGATCTTTGAGGTATTATTATTTTTACACATTATTTCATATTTATAAAGCACATTTTTCTACCTACGTAACAAAACCGGTTGCGGAAATGGCATTCGATATACGAATTATACGAATTTAGCAAATTTAGATTCAACCTGTAGGTCCCGGTATCACTGTATTTTCAGAAAGTCGGGGGAAAAAACTGAGCCGGTTCCCGCTTCCTGTATTTAGACGTTCAAAGCTCAGTGTTGTTGTCAGATCCCATCAGGAAGGGGCGCTCCCATCGCGACCCATGCCGAGTTTGAGTATTGATTTCCGGGGGAGCGTGGCTCCATTAAGGTCCTGCCCGGGGGTGTGGAGGGGTCAGCGGGGGGAAAGACGCGGGCTGCCGTGACCCAGCTGCAGTTCACAATCGATTAAGTCTTACTGGGAAGGGAGAGAGTCCCGGGGAAGTGGGCGCGGGGCCCCCACACGCGATTAGGCTACATTAGCCCTCCGGTCAGGGCCGGTCCAGAGGTTGCAGTAAGTTAATTAGCACTTTCTTATGATATCAGCGATGACGGGGGGGAGAAAGAGCTCGCATTGATTCGGATTTACTCCGTTCGGCCTCCTCCGAATCGACGGGCGCGTCGCTACCCGGAAGTGATTAGCCGGCGCTAACCTTTCCGCGTCCTCTAATATCGCAGCTAACCGTTAGCGCTGATCCAGATACTTAGCACAGATTATGTCAGACTCCGGCTGGGTCTTTCCCTGTTTGTACCGTTTTCAAACCCGTCGCTAATGAAATCGGGAGGGGTTTGTGGATTTGTATTTATTGCTTCTGACAGATCGCGCAGGTTGGACAACCCGTCCGTGCACTATCCCTATACAAATTGCCTCTTTGCATATTCTCTACCAGGCCGGAGACGGAGGCTCGCACTCTTGACATCCGGATGCGCGTCCTCGTCACATCTTTTTTTTTTTTTTTCTGTTTTTCTTTTTTCCCCTCGCCTCCTGACTGCTCGCTGTCAGATCCAGTTTTCTCTCCAGAGGGAAACACAAAAGGAGCCCGCGCTAATTTCTTGTTTTGGCAATTAAAGTGTAAAGGTGTCAGGAGCTGATGGTCTTTGTCTCCCCGGCTTACGGCGCAACCCGCATCTCCACGTCTCATCGTGTCTCCCAAGTAATCCCTTGTTGTTCGCCTGCCATTTCCTTTACGCCGCCTGCTCTGTTCTTGTCACTCTTTTTTACCTCTTCTTCATCCTTTTCTTTTTTTTTTTTTTTTTTTTTTTTTTTTTTTTTGCTTATGCTGGCGGATCAACTCTGTTTTTCCTCACCTCTCGCCCGATTGTTTGCTTTCGCCGCCTCCCCGAGACGCATTACACCCACTCTTTCCGCGCACCTGTATCGATCCATCTCCGCCTGTCTGCTCTTCGCTCGGGGCCCCGTTCGGGCGAGTGAACGGCGACGGACGAAGCACCTCGTCTGTCAGCGTCGGCGCGGGGAATTAATCCAGAGTCAGTAAGCGCTCTGATGAGGATTCGCAGATCCTTGCTGGAGATAGAGCCATCTGCGCGTCTGATCCGTCATGGACTGACAGCGGCCTCGGGCAGGACACTAAGCCAGGTATTAGGCCCCGCTGAAGGCCCGGTCCTGCCCTCAGGTGATGGCGGTCATGAGCTTGCAGGACTAAAGATTAACACCTGCCAGAACGCCGAATGCAGGTTACAATTAATCTTAAGGGTGGCGGCGGCGAGGTTGTTAAGTTAGCGGCGGAGCTAATGCACGGGTGACAGGGGGGAAAGGATCCCGGAGCTGAAAATTATAATTATAAAAAATTGTTCGGCGTTCCCCACTCTTTGAGTCATCAGGATGAGGAAGTAAAGGAACAATGATAATATTGAAGTTGTGATTTTGTTTAGTTCATGTAGATATACACTGCTCAAGAAAATAAAGGGAACACTAAAATACCACATCCTAGATCTGAGTAACTGAAATATTCTTATTAAATACTTTGTTCTTTACAGAGTTGAATGTGCTGACAACAAAATCACACCAAAATGTCTGAGCCCATGGAGTAAAACTCCAAATTAAAGTAGAAAAACGCACTACAGGCTGATGTAATGTTCTTAAAACAAGCCAAAATGAATCGGCGTTGCTTCCTAAGTGGACAGTTTGATTTCGCAAAAGTGTGACTTGGAGTTACATTGTTATTGTTTAAGCGTCGGCTTTACTTTTTTTGAGAAGGATTTATTTTAGATATTGGCTGAAAGTGGTGCTAAGTTTGGATACAGGAAATAAACAAAACAGATTGATTATAATTTCACATTAATGGCAATATGGATATCCTTTTCTGTAAGTCGGATGCAAAGGACCCGTCACACAGCAATACGTTTAAAAGTAAAGTGCACGCAGATACAAACTGTTGCCGCATTCATTTTTCCATATTGTTTATCCTGCACTGGGCGTGGCAGGTGGGCCGTCGTTGGGCTTCACCCTGGATCCATCACGGGGCCGCATTCAGAGACGTGCAACCTCTCGTGTCTGCGGAGGTTCTCAGTCATCCAGGTCATGATGAATTCTTTGCGAAATCTTCCTGTCGTGGCAACTGGACATGATTTTTTTTCACTCGAAGACATTTCATGCTTCATCCGAGATGCTTCTTCAGTTCTAATGACTTGCGGGGAGTTTCAGGATGTAACTGTCAAGGTTTCGGACCGGTCTTGGTTACGGTGGCTCATTACTTAAACGAAGGAGTTGATCGGCAGAAACTAGATCCTCAGAGTTGTCCAACTACTCAATTCCCAGAAAACCTGCAAACACCTCATCGCCACGGCAATCCCCCCCCAAGTCTAATGCCGCTCATGATATATTTATCATATCAGTGCAGAGTGAGCGTACCTTGCTCGACTTTACAATTTTGCACAATTTTATACTGTAATTTAATTATGTATAAATGTTTATGTATATATATATATATGTGTGAAAGAATAAAAAATAATGATATATATATAATTCTTTTTTATATATATAATTTTATATAAATTTATATATATATGTACACACACACACACACACATACACACACATATATATATATACACACTTTTATTATATATATATATATATATATATATAATTTTTTTTTAAATAATTATATAGAGAGAATTATTTTATTCCAATTTTGATGCTGCTACCCCATGTTCCCCTCAATTGTGGGGACAAATAAACCTTTTCTGATTCTGAGCTGTAAGGGGTTTGTTATACTGTAAAAGAGCTACTTTTGTGGGGCTACCTGGATTTCTAACCCTGGCAATTATATTCAGAAATACTAACCCATTGTGGATGAGGGGGAAACGTCTTCAAGTGAAGAAATTTCAAATCTAGTTGCCACGACAAGAAGATTTCGACAAGAATTGAACCTCCCATTCATGTCATACGGGGAGGTTCCAAGGCAGAAGCGCAAACCACTTTGTAATTTCTTTGATTATTATTATTTTCAATCATTATATTTGAAGACCAAGACGGTGTGTGTCCTTCTGCGCTCCTCATCGCCCAAATTTACGTTACGGCTTTGCGGCAAATCTCTGACATGACACAGGAATAAGATAAGAGCTTCACCCCGGAGGGGGTAAGAGGGACTTCCCCGTGGCACAAAAGAGCAGGTTGAAAAATAATAAATATCTGTAAAGCGTTACAAATTATAAGCGCCCCCGCCGTGGAGGCAGACGCCGTCCCGGGCCGACGGGAGCCCGCACCCAGTCACACATTCCTCGGGGTAATTTACAACGTGGCTCCGAGCGGCTTGTTTAATTTCGAGGCCCAAATGAAAGCGTTTGCGGCTTATTGGCATATTTTTCTTGTTAAGCAATGTTTAAGGTAGTGATAGACAAGGCAGTAATTGCAGGTTTGACTGAGGGTAGGGTTTGCAGACATCAACACTTGAGAAAGAAAGAAAGGGGGGGTGGGGGGGTTCGGAAGATAATATCGCAGATAAAGAATGAGAGGAGCGTGATTTGCTTAACTATTTCACCGTTGAGGGACCGAACCCGAAGTGGAAACATTTGAGCGGCGTATAAACAAGAAAGCCAAGAGGAACTGGGACAGAAATTGGGAACGAGGACGCGGCAGCCCTGTAATTGCGCCGGCATAACAAACACCAGCCAAAATTAGTCTCTCACAATAAACTGACAGGGCTACGAAAACAAGCCGGCGTAACACGATGTGAGATTATAATGAGGCATTGATTGTTTGTCCTCAATTTCCATTTCGCTTCCCGCTCAAATCCAAGGCAGACACTTGTAAACAACCATACCTTTGCTATTCTTATTCGTTTTTTTTTTTCCCCTCTTCGACCTCCGCTCCACCTAAACGCATCGCGGAGCTCGCAGACCTACATGACTTCCTGTTTGCGTGGGCGTTTCCTGTTCTCCTGGCTCTGTTCTGGGCGTCTGCAAAAGTGTTTATCACCTGGTTGGGAACCATCAGAATGTTACAGCCGAGGTCCTCCAGGATGTGTGTGTGTGTGTGTGTGTGTTTTCATTATTTCACCATGCCATTTCTAACTGCCATTGTGGCAAGACAGGAATGCGTCATTACTCGTCGCCGGCTGCCGGAGCTGCGAGGAGGCCCAATTACCCGCCGGGTCCCGGTGCCCGCTCGCCGCCGCCGCCCGTGTTTCTGGCGAGCAGCTGTCCCGGCCGGCGTCGGCGCCGACGGCTAGGGGTTTGCTCGCAGCGGCGACGGCGCAGGAGGAGGAAAAAGCCGACAGGCTTACAAGGGACTCGTCGAATGTCGGGGTGCAGAAAACTCGCTTCTGCACACACACACACACACACTCACACACACACACTCCTCCGCCAGCCCGCCCACCCAACCCGCCCCCGGCTGTCTCCCCGCCACTTTTAACCGCCGTCTGATGTTGTAAAACCTGGTGTGTTGGCCCCGGTGACTAAAGTCGTGCGCGTTCCTCACGGTTTCTACAGTATGTGTGGCCAATTAGAGCCGGGCTTACGAGGCAGATATTTGGATTATGGTCCATTATTCCTTCCTCCCAAATGTTGACCATTAACTGCCGCGACATTAGTTGTTCCACCGACCGCGGCGGCGGCGGCGGCACAGGAAGGCTCGCAGTCTGTCATTTCACGCGCCGTGAAAATGAGCCGGTGTTTTCCGGTGTTTTCTTTTTGGAAGAATCCGTCTGATTAAACCCAAAGTTCAACCCCCCGGGAAAGATGAGGTCTTCGGCCCGATGGAACCCGTCCCGACGGGGCGGCCGGTGTTTTTATCCGACCGGCGGCCTGTTTGTCTCCCATCCGGCGAGGCGGCGTGGCGAGCGGTGTCTAATGGAGCCTCTGATGAATAATGAGTCCATACACTGGTAATGTTCTGTGCCGAGCAACGGGTGCATTGGTTTCTGTCCTGTTAACTCCGCCGGCGCAAGATTGATTGCGCCGGCGAGCCGCAGTCATACAAAGACACCTCATCGCTCGGCAATGAAAATAAAGCCCTCCGCCCCGGATTAAAATGAAGAGCAATGGCGCGGCGGCGGACCGGTGCGCGGCGACGCCGACGACGTCGACCCCGGCAGCGCGAGTGACTGACGCGGTGTGAAATGAGCGGCGGGCCCTGAAAGACCCGTTTGTTTACACGTAGCTTTCCGGCTAATTGATGTGCGGCGGAGTTTGTTATTTTCGCCTCAGTTGAGACGAACCTCGGGCCGTTCGCTGTACTTAGAGATCCTCCGCCAAGACTCTCCTTCAAATTACACTTGACACTGTGAAGAAACATCTAATAGAAGTGTGTAATGGGCTCTGATGACAAACTACACGGTTGGAAGACCATGTAATCTCCCCGCAATTAATTAAACTGCGTTTTGTGTGCCTTCATGTATGTGTGTGTGTGTGTGTGTGTGTGTGTGTGTGTGTGTGTGTGTGTGCACTTTTTTTTTTTTTTTTTTTTTTTCCTCCTTACTGCCTCTCTCAGAGTAACCAGATGCCGCGAAGTAACTGAAATAACATCGCCTGTCAGCGGTAAAAAATGAAGACCCGTAGCCGAACAAAGAGAGTTACTTCTAGCTGGCAGAGGGGAGGCAGATGCAGGGGTTATTTGTGCTTCAGTGCGTCTCGGTGTCCCAGTAAGGGTCTTCCACAGCTCAACATCTGTACCCCCGCCCGCCTAATTACCCACAACACCCCTGTCCGACAGCTTCCTAGTCTGTCACCACCTCGGAAATCCACCTGAGGGGGGAAGCGTTCGGAGGAGGAGAGTCTTATTTCCCGTACCGGTGCGCGCTTTTTTTTTTCGTTTTTAGGTTTCTCCGGTCGGGGCCGGGACGGGTAGCCGGCCGCGCCTTTCTCGATCCGCTGTTTGTTTACCGCCGTATCGATCCGCCGGGAACAATTAGCTCGGTTTTCGGGGGGGGGGGAGGGGGATAATGCCCCGTTTTCACTTCTTTCGGCGGCGTAAATGAGAAATTGGCCACGCTTTGCGTTGGTTTCTGATGGGCGGCTATCAGTTAACGCGCGCGCCATTGATTTGATTAGAAGCATGATGCATCGTCTAATGAGTTTTACACATGGCTGAGTGGTAAATAATCGCCCGGCGGTTTCTGACCCAGAACTCCTCCAGCCCCTCCCCCGGACATGGCGGGTCTCGAGGAGATCTAACGGAAATCAATCGGACCGCGATTCGAAAGACTTTCTTTCCCCCCCCCCTCCGTCTGCCCGACGCCGTTTCATTCATTTCCGCGTTCGGCTTTTAATATTCATTTAAAGGGGACGAACAGGAATATGAGCGTCTTCGCTTCGACGTCGTATTCGCCGTGAATTTTTTTCCCGGCGCCGGCAATTAAAGCGCGTCGCGCGCAAAGAGCGGCGTCCGCGTCGGGACCGTTTGGCTTCGCCGAGCCCGTCTGGAGAGGGAGCTCATACCTGCCGCTCTGTGAATTGCAGCGTATAAAAGATGGACTGAATATGTTCCCGGGGAATATTGCCCTCTCCAAAAGACCAATCCATCTTGCTTAGGGAGGCAATCTTAGGTGCAGTATATAAACTAATATTTGTGTATAACCTCAGTCAGACAATACAAATGATTGGATGATTTTTCATCTCCTTATGCATACAGGGAAATATGAAAAATTGAGGTTTAGGAATATTTGCGGGGTCTGCGAGGCGGCTGGCTGGGCCGCCGAGTGCCCTGGGCCACGCTCCTCGCCGACGACTGCCGAGCGAAGAGTGATGAGAATATTATACCCATCTGTTTCCCGTCGCTCGCCGTCCTCCCCTCCCAGCCTCTCCCTTCGCCCCCTCGCCACACTAATTCTCATGACCACAAGATGGAGAGAGAGAGGGAGAGGTAAAATGAAAGGGAAAGCGGCGCCGGTTCGCCATCCATCCATCCATCCATCCATCCATCCATCCATCCATCTGCCACTGTGATTGACAAACATGTTATTTTTTTGTCGCTCCTTCACCTCCGGATGGCCCCCTCGATTTTCGGTTATTGCAAACTATCCATCATGTCGGGTAGCAGACGAGGTCAAGGCGTTGTCGTCTTCGGCGAAGGAGTCCAAACGGCGTCCGTTTTCCGTGCACGGCAAAAGGTGGGAAACGTCGTCCGACCGCTCTTGGATCTTAAAATCCTGGCCCGTGTCTTCCTCCTTTGTGGAAACAAATAAATAAAAAAAAAATAAAAAAAAGAAAGAAAACTGCTGAATGCCACAGAATGCAGCCGTCAAGTGCAATTCCCCTCATCGCCGCCCGCTGACATGGAGGAGGTGACATTTCCCCCCGCGCTCCTCCTCCTCCTCCTCCCTCCTTCTTCCCCAGTTTTTTTATTTATTTTTTTTATTTTTAGTTTATTGCATCGCCGTGTCCTCCTTTGAAAACCTTTCTCTTTGCTCTCTTATATTTCTGCATTATCTGACATTGCCCTCTGCTTTTCAATAAGTCCTTTTTTTATATATATATATATATATATATATATATATATATATATATATATAAATTTTATATTTTACCTCCGCCCTTTTTATTTCATTTTCTTCCTCCGCTCTCTTTTTCTTTACATCTCCCGCTATTTCAGCCCGGGCCTTTCCCTTCCCCTGCCCTGCTCCTCATGATAAATCAGGTGGAGGGTCGCGGCGGCAGCGGCGGCAGCGAGTCTCGGGCATCAGTCGCGGTGCTGATGAGATAAGCGTTGCTCATCTCTCAGTCCCCGTATGGAGATTTATTGGGCCGGTAGAAGCAACAAGCTCGCCATCACTCTCGGCCAAATAGACTCCTCGCCCGCATGTGTTCCTTCTTATTGCACCGCCGCCGACCCCCCCAGAGGCCCCGCGCCGAGCCGGAGGAAGCCGAGGCCTCGCTCTCGGGATCATTACCTTCTATTAGATCAAGAAAACAAGCCTCCACACCGGCGCTCCGAGTGACACTGATGGCCCAATTTCTCTCCATCTCTGAGGAGCGCATAGGCATATGGAATAAGGTTATTGTATATATTCTTCACATGCGCATGTCAACGCTGCGGTCTCCTTTTTCTCTTTTTTTTTTTTTTTTTTAAACTACAAGTTGCTCCTCAGAGCGTTTTGTTTCAGCCGACAAATTCGGGTCTTCGGGTTCAGGGCGTCACGTGGACGACAAATCCCACGTCATTCGGAGAGCCGACGGCGAAAGTAAGGACAAAACGGGATTGTCTTTTTTTTTTTTTTTTTTTGGAAAAAATTGTGATTTTTAGAACAAACCGGGCTGCCGATTCTCCTATCTTTTTTTTTTTTTCATTTTTTATTAAGACCCAAGCAGCTCCGTTGCCCCGGACGAAGCCCGGTGATGGATTACAGGAAGTTTAACCCGCCGGAGGAAACAAGGATTCAACTCGAGGGGACGGCGTATTGTGTTACCGTGTCTAAACAAGGCCGTTACCAACGGCGGGGAAGATACTGTAGATAAACCATCATAAGCACTAAAAGTGTCGGCGTTGCTTGGAGAGAAATGGCCGGGGGCGGAGGCAGGGCGGTGCTTTAAGCAACTCGGGATGATTTCACAACTGGTTTTAACAGATCGAACGACAGACGGCCGTTGATTAATGAAGGAATAACAGAGAAAGGCTTGCCCGGACGACGACGCTGAATTGCGGCAACAAGCTAAGTGGGTGTATCTGACTTATGGGATGGAGCGCAAGCAGGAACCGGGACAAGAGTACCGAAGCTCGACCGCAAAGATGGCCGATCGACCCGTAGGCGATTCTACTCGGGACCCCTGAAGATACGATCGCAAAGGTGTCGCGTCGGTTAACGCTTCGGCCTCGCGGCGAGAAGGTCCCGGTTCCATTCCCATCGGGTGGAGTCTCCATGTTCTCCCCGTTCCTGCCACATGTCTTTTTAAGATTTCAATGAAATTTAAATGAATGAGAAAATGGTTGCATGTCGCCATATGTCGTGAGCGAGACAGTGAAAGGTTGTATTGCTCTAGTCTGTTAGACAAGAGAAGGGTTGTATGTCTATAAGACGTGTGAATGAGTGAGTAAATGTCTTTATATGATGTGGGGACAAAATAATGCCTCCATATGACGTTGGAATGAATGAGTGAATGCACGGTTGTGTGTCTTTATGATGGTTTTATCTTTGACGTTTGGATGAATTAGCAAATGTTTCAACGTCTCAATTTGATATGAATGAATGGTTTCTCTATGCGGTCCTGTGATTGGTCGGGGCTGGAGCCGCGTCGCCGTGGCGGCGAGAGGCGGGGTTCAGCTGGACCCCGCCTCTCGCCGCCACGGCGACGCGGCTCCAGCCCCCCCAAGCGGCACGAACGAATGAATGTCATCGTTTCAGGGCTGTCAAATGACACTTTTTAATTATCTATTCTTGTTTTAACAAAAGCAGTTTTGCTTCTTGTTCACCTTCGGTATCGCCGGCTCCGCCCGCCGTCCGTCGCCGCGTTGATAAAAATAACGCTAGCGGAGCGGCAGGTGGCAGCACGTCACGAGCAATTTGATTTTTTCCCTTTATCGCCCGGAAGCGAATTACCGCTGGAGTTTGCATCCGTGCGGGACGAGGGTCGCCGCGTCGTCCCTCGAACAAAAATAGACCGACGCGCTAACTGTTGCCCGCTTGGTGTCAGGCCAAGATGTGCACATCCGGCACTCACACCCACACACACACACACACTACTGTTTTACTTCCTCTCCGATGCCACAAAAAACATACACTCCACTCACCCAACAAGTTCTCCACAAATTGCTTTTACCCTCCTCACCTCGTGAGTGTACGCGTGCACACAAACTTAAGCCGGGGGGTGGCGGGCGGCGATGAGGAGGGGGGTTCGTTTCTCAGCACTCAGGTTATATTTAATCATAGCCGGCGGATGAGGGGGGCTTTTCTCTTTATGAAAGGTATTAGAGAGGCGCTGTGTTTTCACTCAGCTTTACACTCCGGCCCTGTGCTGACCTCTGCCACCGCGTGCCAGGGAGGAATTTGATAAAGTCACGCCGCTCATCTTCTCCTCTCCCTCTTGCTCCCGTCTGGGTTTTCTAATAGCGCGTCTGGCGAGGTCCCGGACCGCCTTCTCATCTCATCAGCGGGGTCGCAGCCTCGGGGGGAGTGGGGGGTTTTCGCCGCCTTCCCCCCTCCTGGGCATTTATTTCACCGGCGCGGGTCGCCCGAATAACCGGCGGGTGCCGATTCAATCTCCTACATCCCGAAGCCGGTGTATCGGCCGGGGTTTCGCAGCTCCTCGCTCTCCGCTCATCCTTCCCTCCCAATCCGTCGGGAGGATTTTTTTTTTTTTTTTCCCCGGCGCCATACATTGTTAAAACACACTCTCCTTAGCCGAGGGATCGCACTCTGACAGAATACTCTATCACCCCGCACCCTTATGTGACTCGCCCCAGCACCGGCTGATCTGTACTACTCCTACTTGAGGGCCTCATTCTCTTTGATCCAACTAAAGTTACAGAGGAAAGTGAGAAGCATTGGGAAACCTCCGCCGGGGGAGGGACGGGAAAAGGGGGTTACGTGCCCTTTCAACACTTTTAAGAAGCGAGGGATGCTCTCCATTCCGCTTCATGTTGCACCCGGGGACTCGCCGCGCTTCGCCAGCACGCATCGGCAGACACTCGGTCATTAAGTAGATTGACAGTGATTGTCTGGCCCGCGGAAAGGAGACGACGCCCCCCTTCCTCCCCGCTTCCTACCGGCTCGGCACCGGACGCCGTCCTTTGAAATACACGCGTATGGATTTTGTGCGCGTCGGACAGAATTAACGGAAAACGTTACAAGCGGCGGGAGTCGATAACGGCGTGAGAGATGCGGAGGACAGCGTGGAAATCGCATTTTGGACGGGAGGTCCTCGCTCCGTAATTGATTGAGCGTAGCTTTAAGCAGCAGCTGCTTTATGTCTTTCTTTCTTTCTTTCCTTCTTTCTTTCTTTCTCCATTCTTTTTTCCTTCTTCTGTAAAACTTCACGGTCACCGTCTGGCACCGGGGGATGTAGAAAACCGATCCGCGCCGAGACGTTTCTGTGATTTCCGTCGTGTCCTTCGTTGACCTTGACACCCTCAGGTGATGTGTACTCTCCTCCCGCAGTACTACAGTACTACTGTAGTAATACTGCTGTACTGCTGGAATACTGCCGTCATTGAGTTTTGTTTTTTTATTTGTCGACAGCTAATAATTGAAATCCACCAGATGTGGTCCCTCTTCTGCAGATAAACTGTTAGTCTAATGTGTGTGTGTGTGTGTGTGTGTGTGTGTGTGTGTGTGAATGCATCCTTGCCTTTTCTAGCCCTATTTTTCTATATTGTTTGCCAACATGTAATTTTACTTTTCTTTGTCCAATACTAAAAGTAAATAAATAATTACATAAATGCATAAATAAATAAATGCATAAATAAATACATGAATAGGAGAGTCTAGTTTCTCCGTTGTCCTGCCCAAAACCCTAAATTGCCCAAATGTGTGAATGAGAGGGAGAATTTTCGTTTATTCTCATATAAACTTTCTTCTTCGCATAAGCTTTAAAATAATACTCTATACTTTTATTTACTTTTCTGTAATTTCCGGACTATAAGCCGCTACTTTTTGCACACGATTCGAACACTGCGGCTTAAACACTGATGCGGCTAATTTATGGATTTTTGGGGGCTAACGAGCTTCACGCCTCCAAAACATTTAGTCTCGTCTCATCGGACAAATTAAATTACCGTGAAATTCTGAGGCCGTTCAATTCCCACACCGAAGAAGACGACTTAAACGGTTTTAGCACGCAGGAGGGAGGAAGACCAAGATAGCGACCAGCCGGAGGAGGACAAAGCGGGGATAGAAAATGGATGGATGGATGGATGGACTTTTCATCGTGTGAGATATTGTTAAATGGTTACTGGCACCATTTGGAAAAAAGCATTTCTAGTACGTTTTTTTTTTGTATGTTACCTATATGTATTTAATTTGTTTAATTTGTTATCCCTGATGTTACTGCTGTCTATTTTTACGTGGATGTCTTGCTATCTTCTGTCTCACTATTCCTATTTTATTTTCATTTTTTTTTTTTTTTTCTTTTGACTTTACAACTTTTACGCTGCTGTGACAAAGGAATTTCCCAGATGGGGATCAATAACGTTTATTATACCTTAAAAGTAAAAAAAAAATCTGTCTGTGTTTTTATCTCATGTTACAACATGGACGCCTGCCACTAAAATATTTAAAGATATATTTATTTTGTTAATTTTAGCCAGTGCAGCTTATATTCAATTGCACTCAATAGTGCGAAAAATACTTTATTTTTATTATTTTTTCATTGTCTGCTTTTGTATGTTATGCTGCCGCTGCCAAATAATTCCCCAATCCTGGGATCAATAACATACATCTCATCTGGTTGTGGCTCTGTAACACTGCTTCTTGCTCAGTGACACCTGGGCGGCTCTCAGTGCGGGATTGGCGGCACAGAAAATGAATGAATGAATGAAATAAATCAAAAGATAAATAAATAAAATCATTTCCTCCCACTGGGCTGCGGATAAAAATCAAGCCATAACCCGGGCCGAGTCCCTGCACTGTAAAAACGCCCATAAAATGCTCCGGCCCGAGCTTTACGTCACACTTGTGTGCGTGTGTGTGTGTGTGTGTGTGTGTGTGTGTCCGTGCGGTCGTATACAACCAGGGAGGTTAACAGTTCCGAGGAAGGTTGGCAACTGTCTTCTATTATTCAGCAGTGGTAATGAGTGAGAGGAGCCGGCAGCGGCCGACGTATCGATCCCCTCCTCCGGTTTCGTGCTTCACCTCCGAAGGAGGCAGGAGGGGGAAGGCAGGCGGCCCCTCGACCGGATTCAGAGCCCGGTGCAAAAAAAAAAAAAAAACAGCCGGATCCGAAAACGTTGCCGAAATATATGAAATGAAACGAAGCTTAAATCCCTTAAACTGCAATAAATATAACTTACATATACATGGAAATAAATCATGGGACGGTGGCCTTTTCTGGAAAGGTTCCCTTTTGCTTTATTCATTTCCTCGTTCTCCATATGCCCGTGTAGCTTTTGGCAAATAAAATGTTATAAAACAAAAAAAAAAAAAAAAAAATTATATGATTTTTTTTTTTTTTAATTTTTTTTTTTTATAAAGGATGTGTAATGTCGTTTGCTACATCTGCGTCTTACACGGGGCCTCTTATTTCTCCGGCTGTGCTCATGTATTTCCCCACCCCGCCCCATTTAACTGCCTCAGTGCAAAAACGCAAGCGTGCTAAATTAGGCCGGCCCCTTTTTAATACCGCAGAGAGGGGGGAAGCAGCCATTATGAATTATCCTTAATTACAGCCATTTCCTAAACTAATAAAGCTGCTACATCTTTACTGCAAAGGTTAGTTTACCCTGCATGCATAAAACCGCTGCACGCGCTTGGGGCGCGAGTGTGTGTGTGCGCGCGCGCACGTGTAGGTGTGCCAGCCCGTGCGTTCAAGCGTGCGCGGCGGTGATTGGTGAGCGCGTGTGAAGGGGGCACAGGAGAGCTGGCTGGCAGCACCCATAGTCCCATTAATTTCACGTGGGCTCCCTATCACCAGCCACAGATGCCTATAGACGCGTAAATGAGTCTCCGGCGAGCAGCGGGCCGTCTCAGCCAGCCAGCTCGGGCCTAATGGGCCGGAAAGCCGGCGTATGCGACGGGTTGGAGATGAGGGCCTTATTTACACAGACAGACATCAGCGGGAGCGCCGCTGATTCACCGATTAACACGTCAGCCTCGCCGCGCCGTCCCGGCCAGCTCGACCGCTCCCCCCTTTATCCGGACCCCCGCGATCGGAACCGACGGCACCGAACGAAACGCCCCCGTCGACGTCGTCTCCTCCGACCTCTGCCAACGCGTACGAACACGCGCCCGCAGAGCCCAGACGCGAAAAAAAAAACATTTTGTGACTGATGGCTCCCGTGGAAAGATAATGTTTCTCGTGCGGCACCGAGTGAAGCGCTGATGGAGGAAGATGACTTTTTGAATGGTTAAGTGGGTAAATGTTAGCTCGCCGCTGCGGTCCCACCCGCCTCACACACCATCAATCCCTCGCTCTCTCTCTCTCTCGCTCGCTCTCTCTTTTTCCCCGATTGTTTATTGAAAAGGCAAGAGGAGGCCGCAGATAAGAGATGCAAGGCTAATGCCGTGATTTGTGTCAGTCACGGCGCACAATTTGTTACAATCGCGACACTTATCGCAATATAATATGTTTATTCTGGTCAATTAAGTGGCTCTGGTGTGTGTGTGTGTGTGTGTGTGTGTGTGTGTGGTGGGGGGGGGGCTTCTGCATTTGAAGTGTCACATTTAGGGCGGGACAGGGTGAGGGGCGATCAAAGGAAATGGAACTAATCTAATTGCGCGGCGTCTCACACTTCCTTCCAGCCGCCGCCGCTGCCATTTCCAGTCGGCCTATGAAATCGCAGGAAATAGCGAGGGGGGCCCATCGATGAGCGTCCGCCGGTACGCAGCCCACGGGTGTCTTTGAACGCACCGGGACAGGAAGGGGCATTCACGGCCGTCGCCTCTTGGTGTTTCGCATTCAGCGGCTGTCGGCTTAAAAAAAAAAAAGATTGAAGATTCAAAGCGTTTATTGTCACATGTGCAGTGTAGAAACGTGTTTCCCTGTACAGTGAAATTCCTACTTTGCTGCTAGAAGAGTGTAAACATTATTATAACTATGGTTACATTACATTTTACATTACATTACATTGCATTTGGCAGACGCTTTTATCCAAAGCGACTTACAATAGAGGACATAGGGACTGCAAATACACGATGCACAGGAAATATACAGAACAGTAAGCTTGGGTTAGTGAGGGTTTTTTTTTTGTTTTTTTTGGACAGAGACACACAAACGTACACACACACACATACTGCATAGCCTAACTTGCTGCCAACCTGATCTGGGGCATCAGCGCAGTAAAAAGTCCTGAAAGAGAAACGTTTTTACCTGTTTCTTGAAGGTTGAGAGAGATGATGCTCGTCTTGTTGCTTCTGGGTGTTTGTTCCACCAAATATCTGGTTATAGATATAAACATGAACATTGCAACAGAACAGTGTGTAAACTACAGCTTGAGTGCGGCTCGGTGTGCAACTCACAAGGACGCAAGGATGTGGCGGTAGACTTTACATGTCCAATTTGCAAAAAGACGCTTTCTTTGACTGATTAGACACGACGGTGGAACCACCTGTTTATACCACAGGTTTCCTTCCTCCGGTCCAACATCTGCCAAGGCACGGACCCCGCGGGACCGCTGAAGGTGCCCCGTTATTCCTCTCGCCCCGCAGATCCATCCATTGCACTAAGTAAACCGCCAGGTTGGGCGACCCCTTGATTGGATTAATTTTTTTTGTCTTTTTTTTCCACCACCGCGTCCTCGGAGACGCTCCATCACCTTGAGCTCTCATCGGGAGCCGTCGCCGTGTCACGCGGTGCTTTATCGCCCCTTCCGAAATGGCGGTGGGTTAGCGCTAGGTGCCGGCGCGGTCGGTCCGCTAGGATGTTATGCAGGTGATGCATTTCAAAAGTCACATCCGCATGAATTTATAACTCGACGCTTCCCTTTCAGTTCCTCATAGCCTCCGCCGCTGTCCTCTGCAGGTAAATAATGTAGTAGTCCTCTGAACAGCGGGAAAAGAGAGTGCATCAGACCCTCCGCCTTTCTTCTGTCGCTCCACATTCTGGCTCTGACATCGATTTGAAGCACTTTGGGTAATGGACGGTCACCGCCGACGCTTTCCGAGCCAAGCGGCGGTAGTTGTGTGACTTCTCTCCCGAAAAGTTACCCGCTGTTTCAGCTGGCGAGCTGCCGTGCAGCGAAGACGTCGCTTCTTTGCTCATTTTGGCGACACCCCGATTTTATCACACGTTCTGCAAGATAATCAATATCAGGCACCTCGTCCGTCAGTGGTTTTGATATTTGGGTTGATCAGTGGGTGGTTTTGGTCACGTCCGGACACCTTTTTTCAGAATAAAGACGGATAATGCACCATATATTGTCATTTCCGGACTATTAAACACACCTGAATATAAGTCGTACCCGCTAAAAAGAACGAAATAAATATGCTATAAATTCCGGACTTTAGAACGCACCTATGAAAATATGCCGCAACTACTCATTTTTAAAAGAAAAAATAGATTCTACATAAATAAGCTGCAGGTGTCCCTGTTGAAACGTGAGATATTAACGCAGCAAGATGTTACAGGAAATATTTTTTAGAAAACTGTTAATTAAATGATCTACAACTACCGGTCCATAACGCAATTTTTTTTTTTTTTTTCCTGCTTTCCTTTATTTCCTCCTTCAACAGCCAAACTGATTGCTGCTGTCAACTTTAAATGTGCATCATATGCGTTTCCTTTATGTCTTTTTCATGATGGGCGGTGTAAAAAGTGCAAAATGGCTGATCTGAAGAATTATCGTAAATGCGGGTGGGTTTGCTGAAACAGTTTCGTTTGTCCACTGTGTCGGTGTTGGCAGAAGGAAGCTACCATAATTACTCTCTAAAAATCCATAAATTAGCCGCATCGTTGTAAAAATCGCGGTTCTCAAAGAGTGTGAAAGAGTAGCAGCTTATATGCCAGAATTTACGGTATATGTACATATTTTGGCCAAATTTGTCTTTAAGCTGCAGATGCAACATGAGATATTTACACAGAAAGATGTTACACAATTTTTTTTTTTTTTTTACTTTAAACTTTTAAACACATACCGGTAACATCCACAAATACGTACTGGAAATGCTTTTTTCCCCGAACAGTGCCTGTAACACGGCTGATGAAAAGATTAATAATAAATAACACGAGGAAAAGTCCGTCCATCCATCCGTTTTCCATCCCCGCTTTGTCCGACTCTGGCCGATCGCTACCTTGGTCTTCCTCCTGCGCACTAAAACCGTTAATTTCACACGGTAATTTCATTTGTCCGATGTGATGAGGCTAATTTTTTTCCGCGGTGTGAAATTCGTTGGCCGCAAAAAAAATCCATAGATTAGCCGCATCATTTTTTAAGCCGCAGTGTTCAAAGCCTGTGCAAAAAGTAGCGGCTTATAGTCCGGAAACTAAAGCAAAATTAATTAAAATCTGGGGTATATGGTGTATTATGTGAAAGTTTTTATTCATTTTATCTTATAGTGTGTAATTGTACAGGGTTTTGGCAGGGAAAGATCTCCCGTATCTGTCCTGCAACCATTCATCCTCTCATTCATGCATCATAAGGACACAAAAAACTATTCACTCTTCCATTTTAAACATCATAGAGGTATACCATTCACAGATTATATACAAACATACAACAATTCTCCTTCTCATTCACACATTTTGGCCTGGATATGCATTTATGTATTTATTTATTTTTGCTTTAGGGTTATAATATTGGTATTGGTTAGTGGCTTGTAGTCCGAAAATTACGGCTCTTAAAAAAGGAAATCTTTGCTGTCAAATATCAGTCTGTATCTGCATGCACTTTATACTCCATACCTCATAGTTTAATATTTACTGTTTATTATTGATATGCTGCTCGGGCTAATGTTTCGCTCCCGCTACCACCGAGGTAGATATCAAATAAATATTGTTGCATTAAAACACACATTTCAGTGCAACCAGAGGCGTGCAAGCAGGCAAACAAGTAGTGCAACGGTAAATAATCCATTATGTAGGTCTGCATAGCTGCGCTTTGATCGCTTGAATTAGAACTGACATGTTTTATTTTACCGAGCAGAAAAAATAAGAAAAAAAAAAAAATGGAATAAATGAGCAGCGGGGTTGACGCCGCCGCCGCCCGTTGCGCGTGCACACCTCACGGTGCACACTCCGGCTCGACCGGGCATAGATCCCCCCCCCGCCCAACCCTGAGGAGTCAGGGGATACATGAAGGCGGAGTGTGTAGTGGACCAGTGCTCCCATCGATCTGAGAAGGTTCATTAGGTAAGTGCTGACATCACAGATTGATGTCTCTTTAAACCGGTGCCTGCCAAGGAGCTGACAAGGAAAATCAGCACTATTGAGTCCCTTAGTGGCATTTTGCACGTGCACACGCGTGCACCCTCTGCGAGCATCTCAGCATGCGCGCCTCCGTAATTGAGTGCATCAATGTCAATGCGCGCATGTGTGCCAATAAAAAGGAACATGTGCGTCGTGTAGCATTTGTGCGCACCGGTGTGTCTGTGTGTAAATACAAGTCTAGGTGTTCGCTAATGCTACTAGTTATACACTCAGCCATGCGGCTAAGGAGCCCGTCGGACCTTTTCCGCATCCATCCATACATCCATCTATCCGTTCACCATTCCACTATTCCTTGGGGGGGACGGAGGGGAAAATGGAGATTAAGAGGGAGGAAAAGAACGAGGGTTCGAGAGGGAATAGATAGGATCTCAATCCATCTATATTTCATCAGCCTTTTTAGGAGAGCCAGTGATAGGCCCCCGCGTTTTTCTGACTTATTCAGCTCTTTTACATATGAATCATCAAAGCTCGCGGATTTAGCATTTAGGAGGCATCATTTTTTAATGTCGTGGAAAAAAGAAAAAGGGAAAAAAAAAAAAAAAAGCCCGACAGACCCTGGACCGCCTCTCGGCTTTCCTCGTGTCGATTGATCCGAGATGTCGATTTTATCTGACGCGTTTGTCTAAATAAGATCAGGGCGCCGGCATCGAGCCGCTTCACGTACCGATCGATCGGAACAGGGTGGAGGAGGAGGGAGGGAGATATTCCTCCCGCTTTTTTTTTTTTTTTTGGGTTATTTTGTGCTTTGTTTTTTCTTTTACGTCACTGCCCTGTTTGATTTGGCACGCAGCTTTGCCTATAATTGTCATAGGTGTGCAGCTGCAGAGAGCAAACATGGGTGCATTTGCTTTTTTAAGAAGTACGCTCGGTGACATTTTAACCGCAGCTTTATCACCGGAGCAGGCAAACGGGTTAAAACTATTGGCTTTTTTATTGTTATTTTTTTTTATCAGATCGTGATAAATCTTCAGTGACACGCGATTGGCTCCATGTCAGAGAATCACATTTCAAGTGTTTGTACCCTGCGACTTGGCAAAACAACGTAAACCGTTACATGATTGACGATGAGATCTTGATTTCCACAAAGCACGAGGACACAAACACACCTGGGCTCCTCAGATTTTTATCTTAATCAATTGTCGCAAATGATGTTGTAAACATGTATCGCAGAGTAATTCTCCATATTACCAAGCCAGGGAAATGATGTGCAGCAGTCCAATATCGCAGCTTCATCTTTCACAGTCTCACTTCATCCTCAAAGGAAAATCACAAAAACCCATGATGTAGCAAGAAATAAAAAAGATGATATCCAAAATCCAAAATTTAATCAGCGATACAATTTTATGTTGGTTTTTTTTTTTCAGCTTTTTGCGGTCTAAATGTAGTTTTATTATTTTAGCTAGTAAGTAGTTTTATATTTTGATATATGTATTATTCCAATTAATTACATGGTAAAATGAGCATTATCTAGGGTAGCGACCAACCAGAGCGAGGTTTTCTGTATCCTGGGCTCTGATTGGCTGAGCGACCATAGCATCGTTCCCTGCATCTCCTTAGCGTAGCATGCAACCGGCATCCTGCCTCGTCCATTTCACACTGATCGCTGCTCTTAGTGTTGCTCTGCAGTGTTGCGTTTGTGTGAAATACTTAGAGTGTGTATATAAGAGTACAGTAAAGGTGAATAAGAGTCTTGGAAGGGTCATAAAGCTTTAAAATTTATAAATAATGAAATGATAATATAGTCACTACTTTGTGTATTTGTTGTGGAACGCAGCCCCTGCAATAAAAGAGGGATGTACCTAGATGTGACTTTCTTGTAGCTCGTGAAGCTATTATTTTCATGGTAAAATAAGCATCTTCTGTATCCTGGGCTCTGATTGGCTAATCAACCGTAGCATCGTTCCCTGCATCTCCTGCTCATAGCATGCAACGTCATCCTGCCTCGTGCATTTCATATTGACGTGCGATCGCTACTAAAAATATATATAATGAATATATAATATGTATATATATAAATAATAAAATATAATTACGGTCTCTTCTTTGCAGTTCTTCTGAAAGTTACTCTACTTTATTTCCTAGTATGAAAAATGTTGCAGTTTTTGGTCATTGGCACTGCTAACTTTTTTCTTTTCCTTCTCACTTACGCAACTCCCTGTGATAATCCCACCATCTGGCTTTATGAATGCGGCAGTGCCACATGGAACACATTGTTTTTTTCGGGGGGTGGAGGGGGCTGATGACATGCCACTCAAAAAGAGAGGGGGGGCCACCAGAAACTCTGCAGAGTCAGCAGTTTTTCGTGAATGCTGACATGTAAACACACGTCCCGTGGAGATGCATCCACGCGCCGAACATCTTCGACAGTGAAACTGTCGTACCCTCGGCAACGCAGAAATCCAAACCGCATACTGACAACATATCAGAAAATATCAAATATATGAAATTGATCCGTTTATTTTATTCATGCGATGCGGAGGTGGTGCATAACACCTCCGGCCTGGAGCGAAGACACCGGTGTGTCTAAAATAGCCAGTGTCGGAGACAGAAATGTATTGATGAACTAATAGTTACAGATGTGAGAGAAGGAGCCTACAAAATAAAAAAACGACACACACACTTGCACACCTACCCAACAACAACTGCACAAATACAACGTTTCCCCGAGGTGCCTGATGTACAGTTAGAAGTTTGATGAAACGGCTCCGTCTGTTGCTCTGCAGCAAAGCCAAGATCTGCATCCGCCAGACGACCCCGCCTCCCCGGGTCGCTCAAACCCCCAGACAGCCATTTGCTCGCGGGCTTTGAATTCATCAGCGGCGCCCTGTGGGACGTTTCGGGCCCTAAATGCAGAACCGCTAGCTGAAACTGTTGTACGAAAAAGCCGCGTATGGAGCAAAGCAGGATTTTTTTTTTTTTTTTTGAAACATATGATATGATAAAAGATAACTGGAGTAGCGCTTTTCCCCAATTGGTCATTATAGGGAAGGCCAGTAGGGACATACTCAGCTGCGATGCAGGAAAGTTGGAAATTCTGTGCAAACGTAATTTTATTCCTCAAGCGGTCCAGTTCGTAAGTGTTTAGACATTAACACCCTTTCTCGTTACTTTGACTTCACCTTCAATTCCAGGGACTTTAATACAGTAAATTTCAGCATACAAGCCCCTTGCTTTTTGCACAGGCTTTGAAAACTGCGCCTTTTACAACAATGCGGCTAATTTATGAGCTTTCGGCAAACCGTTTCGGCAAACCCACCCGCATTTACAATAATTCTTCAGATCAGCCACATTGCGCTTTGCACTCACATCCCATCATGAAAAACATGCGCAAAAATGCATTTGATGCACATTTCAAGTTGAACACAATCAATCTGGCTGTTGAAGAAGGAAATAGAGCTGCTGCACGGAAGTTCAGCATCTGTTCTGAAAAAAAAACATTTGCGTTATGTACCAGTACTTGTAGATGTTATTGTAATTTATGTAATCAAAAGTTTTCCAAAAAATCTTTCCTGTTACATCTTGCTGAGTTAATATCTCATGTTTCAACTGGGACACCTGCGGCTTATAGAAAAGTGCTGCTTATTTATGTACAATTTCTTTTTTCTTTTGAAAATTAGCAGTTGTGGCATAAATAAATGTGTGCTGTTTAGTCCAGATTGAACGTTATTTGTTCTTGATTCGCGGCCGAACACTCGCAGAGGCTCAGAAATGTTCTCGAACAAGCGGTTCCTTGTCATTCCCCGGCTATGTCATGACAAATCAAGGGAATATAATTCCCGTTGTTGAGCACGCGGTCCAAAAAGCCGTCGGTCCAAATGAAGGAAGCCCGAATTGGGCTCGGAAAAAGAAACAAAAAAAAAAAAAATTCCTTGGGGAAAATCAAATTAACACCAAAACACCCAGAACGCCAGGGAAGTAGATCATACCAGAATTATGATGTGATGAAAACCGGCACCCAGCCGAGTCAGGAGCCCCCCCCCCCCCCCCCCCCCCGAGAACCGAGAGGTCTCCATTCCCGAAGTCGAAAAAAATCAAGAGAATGTAAACACCCGGGGTTTACGACAAGGTGCGAACCGGCGGTGACATTCGCTAACGGGAAAAACCGAATGTGACTTTGACAGGAAACATCTAAATATCTCGGCGGCTCTTCGGACGGACGGAGCTCGTGCCAGAGAAAAGGGAAATGGGACGCTCATGTTCCAAAACATCGCACGTGATCTGTCAAACACGCCGAAGGAGGCGCAACACGTGTGACGTGAACGGCTGCCAGCGGGAAGCGGAGGGCGGTGGGCGGAGTCGGGCGATGACGTGACCGCGGACGGAAGTAACGTATGAATAATGAAGTCAACGGGGCCGTAGTTTCTGCCCAATCAGCCAAAGCCCAAGTCAAAGGGACGGGACGATGTTTCAACCCATCTATGTGGACCCTTACTTTTCGCATTGTTGCGAAAAGTAAGACCCCGCGAAAAAATTTCCGAGTTGTAGAAACGTGATCATTTTGATGTTATTTACAGATATCTTAACCCTCAACGAACCTCCCGGCGCGTTTGCTTTACTGACGTTTTGTTTTCTTCAGAGACATCATTATCGGCAGTTGCTTCCTCTGCTTTGTTTTCTGGTTGAAAATGGTTTTATAAATCGCAGTGGCTCCGTCCATCAAGTTACAAAAGTGAGACCGACCGAACCGTATCACCGTCCCGATCTTGGGACATATTTTGCAGGGCTTTTGGGGTGTTTGTCGTAGCCGCAAGTCGTTCGAGCGTGAGACCGGTCTCTTTGATTTCTTCCTCTTCTTGTCGTTTCTCCTCCTGTTCCTCGCTGGAAGACTTCGGTGAGGTTCTCTACTGTCAGCGGATCCGAATGGCGGTTTCTTAAACCATTCATGTCTTCAGGAGAATCCTTGTCCTCCAAGAATGCGTATTTTCACCATTCTATTAAATGATTTTTCGTTTAGTTTTACTATAAAAAAAATTACTAAAAAAAATTACAAAAAAATTTAAACACTGCAAAAAAAAAAAATGCAAAGTAAAATAAAATAAATAGAATAATAAAATAAAAGCTAAAAAGAACGGCAGTTAATTGCAAGGGCCGGATTACAAAAATAAAATCCGTGAATTAGCGAGGGCACGAAAGCTCCCGCATGTTTCTGGGCTGTTGGAGGAAACCGAAGGAAACCCACGCAGACACGGGTCAACGTGGAAATTTTGCACAGGAAGGTCAGAATGGGACCAGAGAACTTCCCGCCGTGAGGCAAAAGTGTTTTTGACTGAACCGAGCGCAGCAAGACGGCAAACAAGCGGCGAATAAACGACGGCCGCGGGTCTCCACCTCGGTCACACCTCGATCTCGGATCCCCCTCGGTGGCAAATATCGGAAAAATCCGCCGCCGTCCAAACCCTCGTTGCCGTGACTTGTAAATCCCTTAAACGTCGCCCAAACCTGCCCCGATATCGTTTTCACCAGAACCGATTGGAGCCATCTGTTGATGATTGAAGGAGAGCCCCCCGGCGCCGCGGGATAATGGCACCTATTCAGTAACGTTACCGATGGTCGTACAGTAAACTTCGCCCCAAAGATCATGTTAAAACACCCCGATGCTTTTAAACCGTCCGTTAATCAGCTTGTTTGGGGACGCGGAGGAAACGCATCGGCGTCCAGTAATCAGGGAAAGACCAAGAACGACGGACTCATCTGGATTCCATAACAAGAAGCTTTATTTTCACAAATATGGCGGGGGTTGGAACAGTTTAGAAAGTTTTCCTGCACTTTATTTTAGCCTGAGATGAGCATAATGCAAAATAAGTGTTTGGATTGCGACTACCTCGCGGGCCGTAGCCGCTGGAGGCACATCCCCATTGGCTGCCTCCAGGAGATTAAAGAGAATAATTGCCAGCTGATTGGCTATTGAATTTTTCATGCAACCTTTGTTGCCGAGGGTATTTGTATTACTTTTACCAACCGGCATGACTACGGGCCAGGGTTTTGACACACTTTAAGTAACTCGGGCCTTTTTAAGTTAGTAGCTGTGGCGGTGCTTTAGCATAGCATCTGTAGCCGCCTAGCTCACGATGAGATTAGCTCCGAGTGCTAACGGCGACACACAACGACCAATCGGATTCGTTTAATACCTCGTGTGGTTTGTCAGGTGTAATCATTTTTAACTTCTGTCCTAATTTTAGGTTAGGATTATATTTCTCAGTTTGGGTATTTGTTTATTAATTTATACATTATCGATACCGCTTATCCCGCGCTCAGGGTTGCTATGACGCTGGAGCCAATCCGAGCCGTCATTGGCCGAGAGATGCGGTTCACCCTGGACCGGTCGCCAGTCGATCATCCTCAATTTGGGAACAAAACAATATCCAATATTGTTCATTATTTTTGAACGGGCACTTAATAAACTGTGTTTATACTAAAGTATGAAACGAGACATCGCGAATTGCCTCCGAGTTTTACGCATCCAGACGTATCTGAATGCAGCCAGGGAGTATTTTAATGCCATGCAATGATTAGCACGCGTTTGTTTGTAATGTTTGACTTATGTTGAAAACACCCCGACTGCACCTTTCCACACACTAATGCTGGTTATCCTCTGCGCTCCACCGCACCGCTAATACTGTTGGCGCGCCGTTCGCGAATGTGTGTGAAAGTATGAGTGAGTCGGTGACGGCAGAGCCTCCGCCATCGGGGACGGCGGCGGCGGCGGCTGACAGTCCCGTGTTCCTACCGCGGGCTGCTGACGCTAATCTCTCTCCCTGTAAGTGACCTACATCCTCATTCCCAATCTGCCCGCCCCCCTCCCCCTTGCAGGTGTGTGTTTGTGTGTGTGTGTGTGTGTGTGTGCATGTCTCCTCTCCGGTTCCGCTTCGGAGGTCCAGGAACGGTGAGCTTCTCACGGTTGTCAAGTCGAGGTTGGAGAGCAATCATTTCCTTGGACACCGGTCCCGTCCACGTACCCGCTCCCCCGCCTGCTCGGATTAGTTTCCTCTCTGTCACCAAATTTGCATCAAAAAAAAAAGAAAAAAAAAGAAAAAAAAAAAAAAAAAACACCCTCACCTTGTTTACTTTCCCTCCGTTTCCCCTTCCTGTTTTTCCTTTACATCGTTTTCCATCTGTGTCACCCTTCTCTTCCCCCAGACGCCGCGGAGCGTTTTATTACAATTGTCAGAAAGAGTAACAATTCTATTGTGAGGTGATTACGGCGGGGTGTTTTACCCGCAGATCGCCAGAGCAATTAAAATCTGTAAATAAGGCTACCCATGATGCCTCAGTCCAAAACAATGGGGTCCCGTAGGATGGATGTGTTCTAAGGCGGTCGGCGTGGAGGAGAGAGTCTCTCTGCCGTTAATTAGGAGACGTTCCCTCGACCCCCGACGCGACTGTGTCAATGGGCAGCTTTGCACAATCACAGCGACACATATTCCAGACAGCAGATGAAGTTGTTTACTTTTGTGCGAGACGCTGCATTACGCCGTCGCCACTTTGTTACGCGTTGCGGCAGAAGAGAGAAAAAAAAAAAAAAAAGATAATGGCCGGGGCCTAATTGTGCCAGCTATACACGGTCCGTAGTGAAAGTGGAGACACAAACACGCATACACACACACACACACACACACACACACACACACACAAATAAGACAAGTTTTAATACGAAGATGGTGTTTCTAGCAATGGCCTGTTCCCGGGACTGAAATGAGAAAGACATTCATTGATTCATTCATTATTCGTACCACGTGTCAAACTCGAGGCCCGCGGGTCAAATATGGCCTGTCATGTCATTTTATGTGGCCCGTGAGAACGTCTTAAAAGGTCTGATTGTCTTAAAATAAATAAGTTGATGCGCGCATTGACCATAAACTGCGTTTCCCACAATTCATGCCGATCATATTACCCGCGGAGTAACAGCATCCAGCCATCAGATTGCAGTGTATATGTATATGTATGTTTACATATCCATATTTATATATGCATATTTATATATATATGTATGTGTGTGTGTGTGTGTGTGTGTGTGTGTGTGTGTGTATATATATATATATTGTTACCAAAATGTAGGGTGATGGAGGACATATGTTCATATACACACATACATATATATTGTCTTGAAATATATATATGTGTGTAAATAATATATACTGTATAATATATAAAGTATATAAATATATAATACATATATTAAATATATAATAAATATATAATAAAATAATAAAATATGATATAAAATATAAATGTAATAACATAATGAAATCTAATATAAAATATAATAATATATATATAATATATAAAAATAATATATATATATATATATGTATGTGTATAAATATATGCACATGTATATTTTGTCTTAAAATAAATAATTCATTAATTCATTTTTTCATGATCTATATCGCGAATCCTATACTGAGAGGGTTGGAGCCAATCTCTGCTGTGATTGGGTGAGAGGCCGGGTTCACCTCATTTGCTCGTGTGGACAATTTATGGTTTCCGGTGAAACTCCTGCATGTTTTTGGGCTGCAAGAGGAGCTCGGACGGGCAGGACATGCAAAGACGACAAGCCGTAAGAAAAGACAAATAAAACCTGATGCTCTAAAAGAGCGACCATGGTGTCAATGCATCATCGTGCAACAGATGCACGCTTTTGCTCTGGTCGCGATTGGCGATTCTCCTCGATTGGCGGCTCGCAGCGACGTGATGGCGTGTGTCTTGGAATCACTGCAAAACTGAGTGTTTCTCCATGTGGGTATAAACAACATGGCCGCGCTCCGCCGATACCTTCCCCCTTTGAGAGAACACAACCAAGGGGAAGCTGGGTAAAAATCTAAGAATCATAATTGGCTCTGAGTTATTGGCAAACATTGCCGGGAACCAGTCTTGCTCGACTACATTGCTGTCAGGAAATGTCATGACACCTCAATTGATAGCCTTATCATTAACATCTTAACGATTTGATTTCGGGTTTTTTTTTTTCCCCTTCCTGGATCTGTACTTTGTTGAAATCGCTTTCCAGAAAGTTGTGCAACCGACCGCCTCCGCCGAGTTTTTCTTAATTCTTTGTCGAGACAAAAGAGCTCTTTGTAGTTCCACGCGAGGACATGCGGTACATGTCATGTATTTCGATATCAGGATGTGTGCGTACCGTTTCCGCACCTACACACACACCCACCCCTCGCTTCCAAACCCCGGCTTCATTAATTACTCAGGATTGGGGTTTGGGCAGGTTGGAGCAAAGACGCGGTGGAAGGAGGGGACTGTGGGAGCGCAAACACAGCGCGGCGATGACGCCAGGCTCCGTGGGCTCCACCAGAGGCTATATGCCTTACCAAGATCCTGTTTACAGTCAGCCGAAGAGACTGCCAGCCTCCCATTTCCATAACACCGCCTGCAGACCTTTCTGTGGGAGTTAATTCCTCTCAGCCGGAGATGCGGCGCGAGATGCCGCCCGCTCCCGCGCCCCTCTTTCCTCGCCCCGCTTTCCTTTCTATCTGGAACACGTCTCTATCGCCCTCTTCTCGGATCGGACGCGTTTTTCTTTGATCTCCCTCGCGCGCTTAGATTCCGGTGACTCTCTTGGCCGCGAGCGCAGAGTTCCCTCCCTCCCTCTTCCTCCTCCTCCTCCTCCTCCTCCTCCTCCTCACATCGTATTCAAATCCGCGCCCGTCGCCGATACTCCCGGTTTCCACTCCGAGCGAGCGAGCAAAGTGGACGTAATAACGCGATGCCCCACGGTGTTGCTAGCAAAGTATGGAGCTTGGTGTAAAAGTTGCACTGCTTGCACTGTGTGTGTGTGTCTGTGTGTGTGTGTTCGCGTCACTCCCTTAAACAGAGGTTGATCCTGAGCGTGCAGGTCGTCCACATTTCTGCTTGTTATCGTACCCGTACCACATTTTCTCCCCACCCCGGCGCCACCGCTTCTCCTCCGGGTTGTCGCCGAACCGCGCGTTAGCGTCTCGACCGCTCAAACAACCTCACCTCTTTCCCCCCCTTCTTCTTCTTCTTCTTCTTCCCTGTCATACGTTTGTGCAGATCTTTTTTTTTTTTTTTTCTGCTTCAGCTGCTTGTGTAGTTGCCATGTTCCTGCTCCTGTACATCAGTGAGCATCTGCTCTTTCAACAAGGTCCCCATGGCCTCAAATGTCAGAGCGAGCAGCTGCCAGACAAGTGCATTGTGCAGCAGGCTTGTGTTTCGCCTCCTCCTCCTCCTCCCTTCCCTCCACTTCTTGTCCTGTGATGTTAACTGTGATTGAAAGTAAGTAGGCGGCAGCTGAACGGCGGCGAGGCGAGGGGAAGGGTCCGGGCATGAGTTCCAGTAGTCGGGGTCGCCCGTCCCAGCGGTTCTGCGGGGCGGCTTCCGGTTTCAGAGGTCCCCCCCCCCGCCTTCCCCCCCGACAGCGTCCTAGCATGTTAGGCGCACACATGCAGAACGCAGAATTTGCTTTTCCTGGTTTCCGTGGGCCGAGCGACATCTCAGACCACGCAGATCCCTCGCTCCGCTTCCGGATCGGCTCCCATGTATATAAATATATACCTATTTATGAATATATGGGCTCGTTGCACATATGCGTAGGCGAGGAGGGGGTAGTTGCGAGATGGGATCACCGAGGCAGAAGAGATGGAGGATGAAGAGACAGGCAGGTACCCCCCAGGAGGTGCCTGGGGGGGCCGCGGGCCGCGGCTAGCCCCTCCAGCTCCCCCCCAGCACACTCTGTTCTGCTCTCAGACACCGCTATTGATTTGTCCGGCGGATAAGACCACAGGTTAGCTGCTCTGCTAAGTACTGCCCTTTTTACCTCGGCGTCGACGTTGTTTTTTTTTTTTTTTTTTTTTTTTTTTTTTTTTTTTTTTTTTTTTCCTCCCCTTTCCATTTTTTTTCCCCGCTCACAAGACACGCGTGAACCATCAGGGGGCACTGTTAATCTCCCCTTCGGCTGCAGACGTACGTCCTCACCTCACGCTAATTCGGAAACGCCGCTATACCGGATCAACGCATGTAGCCGAGTGTAGAGCTTGTCGGACACGACCCCCCCCAGATCGGCGTTCCGTCTCATCGGCGAGGTGTGACGTCGGCGCCGACAGACGCCGCTTTCTTTTTTTCAAAAAGGCCTCGCCGCTGACACGTTAACGGGAACCGAGCTTCATCGAGGACTCGGAGTTCCGAGCTGTCGCAGGTGGCAGATGAGACGGCGTTACTATGCTGCTCTGCTTGTTTCGTAACATAGCCCGGCTCGCGGCGATAGGAAAATTGGCACCTTCCCGACACCTATTAAAAGAAGAAATTCTGAGATGTGAAAGATGGCTGTTGTAACACGTCTTGTATTTTTAATTAAAACAACCTCGCCTGAGTCATCAGCGGCTTTTCATGTTTCCGAAGACAGAACAGGTGTGATGGAAAAACAATGAACAGTGAGAGAAGGTAGGTTCACCGCAAGGGTGTGGATGTTAAACAGCTTCTCACGCTTATCAGTTGTGAGTATTTACAAGAGCCGGCAACATACTTTGCCATTGTTAATGTGGAAACTGAAGTGTTGAGACTGCGTAAAAAGAAATCTTTGCCATTGCTTGCAAATAGCAAATTGTAATTTATCGCGGCACAGAGCCAGACTTGTGAGCGGTAGAGCAACCGGTTTTCTTTCTCCTTTCTTTTTTTTTTTTTTTTTAATGCAAAGTTAAGCGTATTATCAGCAAAATAAACATGGATTCTGACAGATGACAGATGACCTTGAGTGAAGTTATATATTTAAAGATAATAGAATTGATTAAAAGCGAGGAGCAATCATCCCTTGGGCGGTCACCTTTTTTTTTTTTTTTTTCTTCCCCACTTGTGGTTTCAAGAACATCCCAATGCTGCGGGCGTCACTGTGACCTCAAAATAAAAAAAAAATAAAATTTGATGTGCAGATCGTGACAATGAACTCAAATGTTGCATAAAAATATAGGTGTTTCTTTGTTTTTTTTTTTTATAATTAAGTCAAAGGTCAGTATCGCAGATCTCACACCGTAACTCTATGTTCTTTGAACATATCCAGTGAAAGTAGACGGAAATTCAAAATAAGGACACATGGCGCTTCGGCCAGAAGGAGAATATTCGTGAGTCACTGCGACGAGCGGATAGCGTTGTGTAACTTAGCGTGTTTACAGGCCCGGACCGGCCCGACCCCGGGCCCGCTGGCAGGCGCGCTTAGCTTTAGCTGCTCCGCTAGCCACCAATACCACTTACCTTCAACATGAACAGGGAGGACAGGAACTAATTGCAGGGACAAATGTTACCAACTGCAGGCTTTGCTGTTGTCTGGGCCGGATCCAGGCCCTGTTTATCTCAACCTCTGTTGGCAGTCATACACACACCATACACACTGTGCTCTGATTTAACCAGAGGCAAAGCCCCATCCAGCCCCCACTCTCTCTCATCAAAGATTCATAAAGGCAAGGTTCTCAATGATTTTCTGTCTCTTCCCGTATTCACAGCTTGTTGTCCTCACCCTCCCGGTCTCCTGCCAGTCAGACAGCGGAAGTCAGGCGGAATTACAGCTGAAGTGGCCGCCGGCTCCCAGTGTGTGTGTGTGTGTGTGTGTTGAGGTGTGCGAACCCACGCTGTTAAAAGTGTGGGAGGACAGAGGGACGGGACACGGGCAGCGGGGCGGCCGGACGGATGGACAGTGACATGTTGATGTTGTACTAAAAAATGTTAGGAGCCCCCATGCGGCGACAGGAGATAGACTCCGCCCGCTGCTCTCGTGCCCCCGTGCACGCCTTCTGCTCTTCTTTGTCTTCCGCACCCCCCCGTCCCCGTGCACGGTGGCAGCTTCCACGCTGGATCTAAGAGGAACGCGTCAAGCGCCCCAGCCACCAGGCCCAGGGCACACCATCTGCAGCCCTCTGAGTCCTTCCGTGTGTGTGTGTGTGTGTGTGTGTGTGTGTGTGTGACTCTGTAAGTGTGTGTTTACCCCCTTATTTGTGTGCGTCCCCTTGCGTGCAAGCTAACAAGCTGGTGTGTGTGTGTGTGTCTGCGAAACCCAAAGCACCGTGCCTCAGCCTGTTAGTCTTGCTACTTACCAGGCTTAGCCAGATGAGGGCCACTCAGCCTGGATCTAATTCCTCCGTATCTGGCAGCTCTTCACTCCTGGCTCTTTCTGCCTCTCCAGCGAGCATCTGTGACCTTGGCCGACACCGGACGGGGTTAAACTGTGGACTTTGAGACGTGGCCACAGAGGCTGAGCCGCTAGGTAGTTTTTGGATCCCGGCTCTCGCGCAGCCATCTGGGGCCTCAGCGGGGCTAAGGGAGAGGTTATCCCTCTCCGCCGCCCCGCAGCTGACCCCCGGATCAACGCTAACGGCGCAGAACTTAGCGGGATAGGTGGTTCGCGCTCGGCGTGTTTGCGGAGCAGAGAAGTCGCGTTGATCTCGGTGTCTCGCTGGGTTTGCGAGCCTGGCGTTTTTTCTCGCAAAGTTCGGTCTCTTTCGGACTCGCCCCTGAGGGGGGAACGGGCCGAGCCTGGAAGGAAAATCGCCGATCTGCGTTTATTCCCGCGACGCTGCCGACGGAAACGCAGTCGCCGCGACGACAAAAGCGAGGCAGGTGTTTGCAAAGCACCGTCCCCGTGCTGATATTTCCACCACAAATAAAAAGCGCTGCTTCTCTTCAACATGCAGTGCAACTTTCAGCGAATGTTTATACGCACCTACTTACACAGCAGTTACATATCTCACACACACACACACACACACACACGTGTGTCTTTCCGCTGCCTGTGTGCTCTCTTAACATCCTGTTCGCTGCGGCACCCTCAGGGCCCGTCCCGGACACTCCTCCAAACTAATTGTTGTCTGTTTGCGGCGTTTTCAAAAACGCATAGGGCCATTTAATGACACTGTTTACTCAATAAGGTAAAACAACACGCGTGTTTGTTCAACACGGAGGGTTCGGCAAACAGGCCGGATCATCAATAAGCGCTGATAACGCTCATCTGGCCTCCTTATGGATTGGATTTAAAAAAAAAACAAAACAAAAGTTGAAGAATTTTAGTTTCCTTTTTGCTATGGTTGCAATTTAAATAATAGTCCGATGGTTGCCATCCGCTACCTGACGTAGCCACTGCCAGTTTTCTGTGTAGTGTAAACACAAGGAGCAATCATCAGACGTCGAGGTTGGGAGATGTTGACTTTCCACGTTGACGAGCAGACGTTTATGTCTGCCACTCCTCCGTCTGTCAGCTGAGAGGCTGGATAAATAAGACATTTAAGCGTCCCCGCCTGTAAGAGTAGCTTGACTAAAGCCCGGGCTCACACAGTCACACACCTAAAACTCAAAGTCGGATGGAAATCTCGGCCCCGAAGTATCGGTCTCTGGGCCTCCAACAAAATCAAAATTGTTTGATGTAATCGCAATTCTTTCTCAATCAACAACCAATAAATGAGTTTGTAAACAGGAAACCCGATAGACAAAGAATCACTACTAGAATCACTAAAATAACGATCGGTATGGAGCTGTGGGCGGAACGGCCCGGCTTGTATGATGTCAACTCAGAAGGAAAATACCTGCATGATGGGGAAAAAATTGCTGAAAGAATCTAGTCGTAGTCTTGATTTACTGTTTTTGTAAAATCTTAGTCTCAGACTTAAAACTCTTACAAAGTATTCTTTATCGATGTTAGCATGATTTTTCTCAAGTCTTTTCCAAAACTATTCAGTCTTTAGATACATGGGTGGCATAGAGCAGATTTTTTCTTCACTACAGTCCAAACACATTCAGCAGGTAAGATAAGATAAGATAAGATAAGATAAGATAAGATAAGATACTGTATTGATCCCCATAGAGAGAAATTCTTTTTTTTCTGTATTTCCTGAATGCAGGATAAGTGGCATGAATAATGAGTAAATGATAAGACTTTATTATTATTATTATTATTATTATTGTTGTTGTTTAAATATTTTATTTATAATTTTTTTAATTTATATTTATCTAATTTTATTTTTTATTTAATTCATTCTTTATTATTAGTTTTTAAATTGGAGTCTGTGCCGAATTTTGTGAACAAAACAGTTTAGTTGAATTTTATTCAACTCATTTTTGGGGGTCCCCATACACACACATGTGCAGTAATATTATGTGGAAGCACAGTTCATATTGGTATTATAAAAAGTGGCGGAGGTAAACGTGCTGTTCGCCAATTGGTTGGAACAAGGTTGCATTCCAGCACTAAATGATTAGTTATCGAACGGTGTCTGACGTTGCACCCATATTTAACCAAAGACCAACTTTAACACGACGTGGGAACGGCCGCTTACCAAAATTGCACTAAAATATTTTGACAGATATTTGAGCGCAGTGTACCGCAAAAAAATTGGTTGGAGGTCAATAAGCACAACAAGAATAAGGCGCAGGGATGATTTTTGAGAAAATGTAAGGATTTTAAGTATGCCTTGTAGTGCGAAAAATCTACTGCTCTATTCTTATCCTTATTGTTGTTTACTCTGACGTCAATTTATTTGCGGATGTCTTTAGCTATCTTTTTATATTTATTCTTATTTTTATTGATATTGTCGTTGTCGCGCTGCAGATCCCCTCTGGGGATTGATAATGTATATCATATTTTCATTAGAATCTGCATTGAGGAGGCGGAGCCTCTGCAGAGCGTCATGTTCGTGCAGCCCGAAGCGCCGCCGTTTTTGGCGAAAACGCAGCGTGTCAGTGGGAAACAGTTGAACGCGCATATTTTCTGGAAACAGGATATCTGTGGAGCGCGACTGTTTAAAAGCCCGGGCAGTTTTCCGTCGTACAAAGGCCTCATAATTCAACACCGCGTCGCCCAGAGCAGAGAGGAGGACTTGTAACCGGGCAATTGAAGTTACAATAGACTATAATTAGCCGGGCCGGCTCGGCCCCCGCCGCTGTCACCTGAAGACAGGTGGGAACTGAGCCCGCGTCGGATCGACCTTATCATGTGACTGGGGTCAGGTGTCGTCCAATGGCCGAGGCCGTATTGCTGTCAATGCGAGCCCCATCCATCAGCGGTGTTATTGCTCTGCTCGGATGCCCGCGAGGCTCTGACGCCCTGCCAGCGCGGAAAAGAGCTTGTTTTTTTTTTTTTCTTTCTTTCTTTTTCATTTTAAATTATCTCTTCACACACTCATAAGTTTTTTTTTTGTTTTTTTTTTTTTTTTGGTTGTGGAGGAATAGCGTCTTTGCCCCCCAAAAAATTGAAACCCGATTACCTACGAGGAGATTTACTCGCAACCGCTTGCAGACTCGCCACTGGGTTTATTTTGCAGAAATGAACAACGTAAAAAGGAAATACACAGCTCCAAAAAATAAAGGGAACACTAAAATAACACATCCTTGATCTGAATGAATGAGCTATTCTTATTAAATACTTTGTTCTTTACACAGTTGAATGTGCTGACAACAAAATCACACAAAAATGTTCAATGGAAATCAAATGTATGAACCCATGGAGGTCTGGATTTAGAGTCACACTTCAAATTTCAGGTGAAATTAAAATTAAACACATTACAGACTGATCCAACTTTGATATTTAAACAAGTCAAAATGAATCAGTGTTGCTTCCTAACTGGACAGTTTGATTTCACAGAAGATGAGATGAGATGAGAACAACTTTATTTATCCCGAAGGAAATTGTTGTGCCAGAGTTTCAAGTAAAAACATAACAGTAATAGATAATAGTAGGAAGGAGGAAGAATAAGAAATACAATGAAATATAAATTGTCTCAACTGTTAACTACAAAGATTTGAACATTCCCTGCGGCTGAGGCAAGAGGAATTAAAAAGTTCGAAACGTTCGAAAAAATGTGAAATAAAGTATTGAAAAAATTGTAGACGAAGTGAAAAATATTTGAAAAAGTGAAAAATTGGCAAAATGTCACCATGTATACATATATAAAAATATATATATATATATATATATTCATAAAAATTTTGACAAAAATGCTAAAGGCTAGCAATATGGAAAAAAAATGTTAAAACCATAAAGTATTGAAAAAATATAGACAATTCAGATATTCATGAAAATTTTGACAAAAAATGTCAAAGGTCAGCAAACTGGAAAAAATGTGAAAATTTTAAAGTATGACAAAAATTGAAGACAAAGTGAAAAATTTGGGAAAAGTTTTAAAATTGGCAGTTATGTGTGTTGTTGAAGTATTCCCTTTATTTTTTGGAGCACTATGTCAGATTGTCCAAAAAAAAAAAAAAAAAAAAAAAAAAAAAACCAACAACTCCAAATTAGCTTTTCCCCGAAATGTCCCATCGGGGTTTTTGTGGCTGGTCATGGTGGATGATGGAGCGAGGGCGGCCGCCTATTGTTGTCCTGGACGAGCTACCGGCGGGGTAAACGTTACCCCGGCCTGTTGTTTGCGTTTGTTTCGTTTTTTTTCCTTATTTTCAGCTCGCCGGAGTTCCGCACAGGTGGCCTCGTAGGTCAGAAGAAACAGTCGCTCTCATTCGTCCCCCTTGTCAGCCTGCAGCACACACACACACACACACACACACACACACACACGCAATCTTAAATGCAAACACACACTCAGGTGCTTTTTCTTACTTTCAAATGTGCACACACACTCCAGAGCCAGACCCTCGGGGGGTGATCCGTCTCTCCGCCCCGCTGTCGGAAGAGTAAACGGCCAGGAGCGCCTTATCTGTTTGTACTTTTCTACCCTTTTTTTTTTTTTTTTTTTTTTATTAGAACCGCATTGCATTCGAACAATCGTTGCCTGCTCGTAAATTTCCGAGCCCGTGTTGACATTAGTCCACATTCCATCCCATAGCCCCGGGACGAGAGGGGCTATGGGTGTTCGGTAATTTGTTACGCTGTTAACCGCCTAATGGACGTCCACCTGGTTTTTGAGAGCGGCTGCTGCCGTTCGGGGGGGCGTGGAGGCGGCGTGGAGGTGGGAGTGTGTGTGTGGGGGGGGGGGGGACTCACCTCCTTTGCACTTCCAGACGGCAATAGTGTTTTATTGCCTCCAATTATGAAGGCTATTTAGAGGCTACCTGGCGCTGTGTGTGTGTGTGTGTGTGTTTTCTAGTTACATCTGGATCTGGAGGCAGCCGGCCAGGCCACATCAAACACGGCGAGGGTGCGAAGTCGGGGCTGGGTTTGGGGAGCGGGGTGGGGTGGGGGGGTTCGCAGGTACGTCCGTCTCGGCCCCAAACCCGGGTTCCCTGCGTTCTCAACCGGCTTCAGATGCCAAATAATGAGCCTTATTTGTTTCATGTGGTTTAATGAGGAGCCCAGACTTCATCTGGCGATGGAAGGGGGACCTCACAGGGTTTCGGAACGGGCTTCCCCACCCTGCAGGATCAGTGTTCCCGGCGGCGGCGGCGGCGGCGCGTGGAAGGAGAGCACTGGAGTCGGCGAGCGGCGCCCGTCTCGTCCCCTACCCCTCCTCTGCTAATGCATTTTTGCGCGGTTTGCACAACCATTAATTAAAGGTGGGGTGGAGGGGGTGCATCAGATGTTAGTTTTATTAGCCCGGGCTCCTTAGAGGGAATCAAAATGAAAGGAACATATGTCACGCATTTGACGAGGATGCCGCCGCCGCCCACCCCGCGATTGCCCACCTCGCGCACCCATAAAATGTACAGTCAGCAACCGCCTGCAGACACAATGGCTGCAGAAACGAAGACGGCGGTGAGCTTTCAGATCCCCCCCACCCGTCACCCCGACGGCGTTGGCCTGGAAGCTCACAGGTCGGGCCTTGTTCCCGATTTCTCAGTTATTGGGCTCGTCCCCCCCCGCCCCCGCCCCGACACCGGTCACGATCTTGCACAACGCGGTGGAAGGAAGCGCGTGGATCTCAGTGCTGCGTGTCTGTACGTTCCTCCTGTCTTACACAACGTCACGAGGATACAGAAAAACACACGGATAATTCACTTTTCTCTTTCCCGCCCCGGGACTGGATCGCATACCTCACCTGCGGGAGGGAGCCGCCTGATTTATGACACTCGCGCCTGTTTTTTCATGACTCGTCTGATTGCATTCTTGCCGATCGGGGCAGCGGGGGGGGGGGGGGGGGTTGTTGCCAAGACCGTAAAAATTCACACCTGCGCCGGATTGTCACGCACGAAGAAGCCGGCGTTCTGATCTGAAGGTGATTTCTACTCGCCTGTGTCAGACAGTTGATGACACCGATCCGAAAGTACGAAAACAAACGCCGCGATCGCCCGCCTCCTCGTTTTTTTTTTTTTTTCCATTAGCGAATAACAATAGAAGAGGAAACACGGAGGGTTATTAGTCTAATGGCGGAGCTCGAAAACGTCTCCGCTTCTACGCGGAACTGCTGCATCCGGGCTTTATTTGCTCAAACGCTATTAAACCTAAGTTGAGACGGCTCTTCAGATAATCCTGTCAGAGCTGACGTGTGTCCCCGAGCTTCCAACGAGCAAGTTTCCCCGTCACCGACGCACCGGCGTACGCCTACATGTTAGCACGGCACGCCCGAATAACAATTAAAGCACGGGCGGTTTTGACACGGAGAAAAAAAAAAAACAAAAAAAAAAGCTATCCGATCCTCTTCGGACGCTTCTTCCCGAAAGTCCAGAGTGGAGCGGCGGGGGTTTACAAATGACCTCCCCTCAGCGCTAATGCGATAAGCGTTGTCTCCCGTCCGTGTTCGGCGTATTCTTTTTCACCCGACCCGACAAAACCGTGCATCTATCAGTGTAATTGCGCTAGTAGGAAGCACTGATGCTGTCTATTAGCTGGATTTCCATCCCGTTAAGAGCAGAGGGCCTTTTAATGTACGCCCTCCCCTCCCCCCCGCCTTCGCTCCAGCACGCCGCCGCACGATTACACGCCGTCCGGAGATGTAGCGGCTGCGACCGTATCAAACCCCACAACCCGATGTTTTAAGCCTTTTGGGCTAAGAGAGGGAGCGATTCAACAAAAAGTGAGACGGACGTTAATCATTTTATTTACTTGTTTCTCTCTATCTCTTTACCCTCTCGCTCACTTTCCTTTTTTTTTTTTTTTGAAAGAGCCCAGACTGCAGAGCCGGGAGGGGGGGGGGCGAAAAATCAATGGGGAGCGCATTACAGTAAAACGTATTGATTAGGAGACCCGCGAGCAACTCTGGTCGCGGAGATGGTGGAATGATGCAATGCTTAAAGGAATTTATCCTTTGACTTTTACATTAACCTTTTATTGACTGCTTTGCCTGTCCATAATTAACACTCACTTTAGCTAAAGTGGTTAGTTTGAGCGCAAAGCCCCACCTCCCGCCCCCAACCAGCCCCCTCAAGCGCGTGTCCAGGGGGCCGCGGTCGCCGCCGCCGCCGCCGCCCCGGCCAAGTGCACCGAACCGCCTCTGTGGAATAGAGGCGATAGAATCCCAGATACCTTTCACATTAGCATACCATTTGAGGCGCTAGCCTGCCAGGTTATAGGGTTTCGGGGCAAATTGAAATGAGTGATTGTGTTGCCAATCTCTCTTGACTGAGCGCCAGATGGAATAGTTAGGCCCCGGATCTGTCTGGGGTTAATCCGTCGGGGGCGGACCGGACTCGCAAGCACCCCCGCCCACCTTCCACTCTTTGCCTTTGACAAGGCGGGCCTCGCTCTGGCAGCATTAAAAAAAAAAAAAAAAAAAGTCAAGTCCGGGACCCTGAAGGCACCTCGCTTTTTACATTTTTTAATTTATTTTTTCATTTAATTTTTTTTTTTTTTTTTTAAATTTTTTTAGCGGGTACCCCTGCGAATAGCAACCCTGCACGGGGATAAAACCCGAAGCTCTCCGATGTCAGCAAAATGTGTGGACGAGTGTCTGGGTCAGTTAGCAAGCCCCCCCCCCCCACACACACACACACACACACACACACATTCTGCAGATATGTATGCCAACTGTGTCGTCGTCCTCCTCCTCCTCCTCCTCCCTCTCCCCTTCTGAAGTGGCGCTTCCTTTAATTCACACCCTAAATAAATGATGAGAACATTTAAACACACGGCTCGTTGCAAAGCCCCAAGGTCGCCTAATCGTATTATTTATGAAGTGATGTGCTACATAATGGTACTTAGTGCATGTTAACAGATGCTATTATCAGGCCCTGATCCAGAACGCAGAAGATATATTAGAACGGCGGCTGTTAACGCCGCTCCCCGGCATCGTGATGCCGCGGCGCCCGCGAAAAGGCCGACCGCGCCGAAATGCAGCACTTAGGCCGCGAGCCAGTCGAAACATTAAGTGGCTCCCGGTTAAAATATACAACCACAAATTGCGGCGGCCCCTGTCTGTTCGCTGACAACTTTAACAACCCCCTCCCGCATCTCATCCATAACCCGCTCGGCCCACCCTCCCGATCCGGTAGCCGCAAGGTGGTGGCGGTGGCGGCGGTCGTGTGGGCGCCTTTTAGGGGAAAGGGTGGCGTAAAATAATACGTGCGGCTTTGGAAATATCCAGCGCGCTCCTCCGTCTTCGCCCTCCGGGTCGGGGGGTCATCCTCGTCCGCCGAGAGGCAGAGGGAGCGGATTTACGATGACAGCAACTTTGAGTCGCCACAGTAAATATTTACACAGGTCTGACAAAAGATCTGGTCTCGGGGCCTGCAGGGCTCGCAGACGTCGGCGGATTTATACTTAACCCCGCGTCAGCGATCTCACAAATAACGGCTCTCGCTGGTTCTTGCGAGGATCCGTCGAGGAATTCAGTCTGGAACGGCGAACGAAGTGGCAAAAAAAAAACACGGCCGCAGACGCGCTCATATCCCAGAGGGTCCGGTGTTATTAGGAGTCATAAAAAAGGAAGAGCAAACACACTCACACACACACACACACACACACACACACAGGGAGGACGATTGCTTCCTGTTAAAAACACATGACACCCACGCAGTGTTTTTTCAGGAGACCCGGCACGTCAACTTTTTTTTTTTTTTTTTTAGCCCCCGCTGAGGGTTTTAGGGAGAAATTTTTGACATTTTACCAGCATCCAGTTGTGTGTATGTGTGTGTGTGTGTGTGTGTGTGTGTATTCCCCCCCCCCCCCCCTGTCAGTTTACATACGTCCCTTTAAGTGCACGTCGTAACGCCGTAGAGCCTTTAAGCGTCTGTTAACGGGTGCGTTTGTTTCCTGTGTCCCGTGGCCCCCAGGTGCCACTCCAGCCTGGCCCAGACGCTGCCCCCCGAGGAGGCCCCCGTGGACCGGCCCTTCTGGGGCGCCGACGACCCCGGCATGCCGCTGCCCTTTGACCTGGCCGACATCATCAGCAGAGTGGAGTCGCTGCTCTGGAGGTGCTGCGTATGCATCCGCGGTTTACACACACACACACACACACACACACATTCACTTTAACGACCAGGCAACTATAACACCTGTCATTCCAGTTTTTTTTTTTTTTTTTTTTTTTTTTTGTAGAAACAGATATTTAGTGAAGGAAATGCAGATGCTAGTAAAAGCAGTTGCTGTTGGAATGGGTGAATGTTCAAGCCAATGGAAAGCTCCAAATAAATGCAGATGATTGACACACACACACTCACAAAGTCACACACACACAGGAGTAATATTTTATTCAATATAATAGAAGAATTTCTTCAGGCCGTAAAACTACAGATTTTCTAGAAAGTGAACTTCTCAGACACTTTTGCAGTCTGTGTCATTTTTATTCTATTTTATTTCATTTTATTTTATTCTAAGTCTTTATTAATTATTTTTTTAATTAAATTTTATGTCATTTTATTTATATTTTATTTTATTTATTTATTATTTTCTATTTGAATTCATTCCATTTTATTTTATACTTTCAATTGAATTTATTTTTGAAATTTTATTGTATTTTATTCATTTAATTTTTATTAGATCTGTCCTTTTTCCGCTTGTGCTGTTCAATCCTGGTATGCGGAGTGACGAGATGCCAAGTGTCAGGTTCTGCACAGATGACTTTTCTTCCCTTTTTTTTGGTTTTCAAATGCTCTTCTTTTGTCATCCCCCGCAGGATGTGAAGGACGGATGGAGGGAGCGTGAAGGGAAAAACAAGGGAAACAGACACACCAGCGTTTCTGACTGTGCCCGTCGGCTTGGACGGCGCAGAAGACGGCTCCGTTGCGATCCCACCGCCATTCGTTTCCTTTGGATCGGGGCGTCCGCAAACACCCCCCCCGCCTCCCCGAGATCTACCCCGACCCCGCAAACTCCCCCCCCCCCTCGTGTGTCGGCCCCCTCGGCTCGGGGGCCGAGCAGATTAGCGCTTCAGTAACATGCTAACCAGGCAAACTTAGCGAGCTACTAGTGTGGCGTAGCGGCTAACCGATCATACGTGGAGTCTGCATTCCAGTGATAGCATAACGTACATTGTGTGACTATTTATTATTTCCGCGTGCTCCGTTTACCGTTAATCTCACGTTCACGCCCCCGCTACCCCCCCGCCCCTCCCCCCCCCCCCTCGACACGCTTCTACCCACAGACTTAACTCATCCTCAGCCTTCACCGTACAGTACGTGCGCTCGCTACAGTGTTATTACAGTATATATTCACGTTTAAGGGGGAAAGAAAAAGGAAAAAAAAAAAAAATCTCACCTTGCTCACAGTATTGCATTCTCCACTCGTGTACAGCGTGACCCCCCCCCCCCCCCCCCTCCCCCCCCGGACCCCCATTTTTGCATTTCGAGGTGGATCGAGCCAGAAGAGACCAAAGAAGGATATAAGTTCTGAATGTCACGGTGAAAAATGAAAGAAAACGCGTCCAGTTCACGGGCGCACTTGAATGTATGGCGTCTCATGTGTGTGTGTGTGTGTGTGTGTGTGTGTGTGTGTGTGTGTGTGTGCATGTTGACCCCCCCCCCCCCCCCCCCCCGCCACCCCCTCCACCCGCCCTTCAAACCCTGCGTCTTGTCAATTTGTGTGTGTGTGTGTGTGTGTGTGACTGCAATAGCGAGCCCGAGGGCGGCCCGCCAGTTGTTTGTTCTGGAAGACACACGGCGATGAGCCCCTTCTCTGATGATAAGAAGCGCTGGTTTAAAAAAAAAAAAAAAAAGAAAAAAAAATGACCCGGAGAACACGCCCGCCGTTCCCTCATTATTACAGCTGTTCAATCGCTTTTAATTACTCCAAGAGTGTGTAAGAGCAACCGCGTTCTCCTGTAGCGCTGCGGGGCCATCCGAGATGAGCCAGAGAGGAAGATCCGGCGCTTCTGAGGCGGGAAAAGTGAAAAAAAAAAAAAAAAAAAAAAGGCGGGGCGGCCGTTGAAGCAGTTTGATTCCCCTTCCTATCTAGTTCACGATGAAGTAGAGACGCTGTTTACTATTAAAAATTCAGATTGCACTCTTTTTTTTTTTTTTTTTTTTTGTACTTCTGAAGTTGTGTTTTTTTTCCGAGATGTTGCCAAACGCTGTTCTTCTTACTTCTTCGTCTGTTGCCGCGCCTCCGTCGTTCGTTCGTCGTCAGAGAGATTTTTGTTGGTAGAATCGGCAGTAGCGTTGACCCGTCGGACTCCCGGCCCCCGACCTTCCCCGTCGCCCCCGGCGCCACAGCTTGTCTGTGCCAAGCAATAGGAATGGCAGTAAATAAAACGCAGTGTTTTATCCAACGGCCTGTGTCGTCCTGTTCTTTGCCGCCATGTTTGTAGTTTTTTGAACTGTTTAGCCGCTAATGTTTCTCCCGTTGTGTTGCAGGTGCTCGCTTTCTGTCTGGTTTTCTCTTTTGAGGTCCGTCTCTTGACCCGGGCGCGAGCAGGAAGTGGACTGGAAAAGTGCGGGAGCCGCAGGTGGAGTGAAATTGACAGGATCACAATCCAGACCGAATGAAGAGCTTGGAATTTATGGGTTCACGATCTGAAACTTTGGTTTTCCATAACATAATTCATTCATTCTTTCATTCATCGTCGTGCACTCAGGGTCACGCGGGCGCCACCGTCTTGCCCAGATCTCATTGGGCGAAAGGCGAAGCTCACCCTGGATCGATCACGGCGCCACGCGTAAAGATATTCAAGTCCCATATGCAAAAAAAAAAACACGATAAGATAATCATATTTTGATTTGAGTGCTCCTGGTGCCCTGGCCAGCGGGTGGCGCTGTTTCCCCAGATAGTCGTCCATTCGCCACTACAGAGGAAGAAGAAGAAGAAGAAGAAGAAGAAGAAGAGCATGAAAAGAAAGCATCCTGTCGAATGTGACGGAGGCATATATGAGAGCAGTCGTCTTCGTCTTTTTCCTCCGTAGGAGACACTGAGAAGAGCAGATGATGCTTGGACATCCATCTGCTGGAGGAGACAGAGGTCAGTGTCGAGACCTGGGATTGGCTCCTGTTGAATCCCGGAGGTCAAAGAAAAAGGCTGAGTCTTCTTCTTCTTTGGGTTTTTCCCTTCAGGGGTCGCCACAGCGAACCAACCCTCTCCATCAAACCCTATTCTCTGAATCCTCCTCTCACTACGTCCATAAATCTTCTCATTGGTCCTCCTCCAGACGTCCAATTCCAGCATATATTGACTCTCCCTCCTCTGTACGTGACCCGACCATCTCAGTCTGGCTTCTCTGACCTTCTCTCCAAAACATCTACCATGTTTCGTCCCTCTGATGGACTCATTCCTGATCCTATCCATCCGGGTCACTCCCAAAGAGAACATCTTCATCTCTGCAACTTCCAGTTCTATCTCCTGTCTTTTGGTCATTGTCATTGTTGGTAGACCATCTCACCACTGATTCCTTTCATTCTGGCTGATATTCTTCAATCTCATGGTACCCCTGACATGTCTGTGGAGGTTCTCAGTCATCCAGGTCGTGGTGAATTCTTGTGTAAATCTTCTTGTCTTGGCAATTGGACTTTGAAGAAATTCACGTCCAGTTGCGAAGATTTCTACAAGAAAACGGACACATTTCTCAACCCAATCCGGCTTGAACCCATTTCTTTACCTCTTTTCCAAACTCTGGTGCTCTGGACTGTTGACCCTAAGTAGGTGTTTCTTTTCTTTGTTTATCTTTTTGAACTCGACCAGTTGGCGACTCCCAAATATTCACCGACAGTCCGCCGCTGTATCGATCCGCGACGGCTTCAGAAACGTATCGAAAATCCCCCCCAAAAAACAAAAAAACTTTCCGTCAGATCGTCCGCGTCTTCCACCTCAAGCCCGTTCCTCCTCCTCCTCTTCAAACCTCAAAGCGAGCGGCTGGATTAGCGGAGCAAACAACCCGAACAAGGCGGCGTCTGATGGATTGATTGATTGAACCTTGTCACTCCCATTGATGAAGTGATCTCCTCAGCCCGACCCCACCGTGAACACACACACATACACACCCCAGAGGTCGCCCGTGTTAACTACTTCCTGTAGTGGCTGAGTGACTGAGTGATGGATGACGGCGGGGCGCCTCCAGCCCTCGGGGGGCTTCAGACGGGGGAAGAAGGGCCTCGGCGGAGGAGACAATGACGCGGGGCCACAGGTATGCATTGTTCCGACCGGGGTCACCCGCCAGCTAAGCGGCGAGGCCACCTTCAATTAGGCCCCGACAATGGGCGCTGGGGGTGAAATAACCAGGTGTGTGCGGTGGAGAAAGGTATCGGTTTGGGGTCACGTCCCAGTCAAACGTTACGGTGCGCGGCCAACAGGCCGGGGGCGTCTGCGGCGGCGGCGTAATAGAATCAGAAAACACATTTCCATCTTGAATTTAAGTGGTTTGCGCGTCTGCTTCCTGAATATGATCATCTCGGGGACGCCCTTCTTTTCCCGCCCTGGCCGTCCACGCAGAGTCGGAAGGGTTCCTCAAGTTAAAGCGCCGTTCCTCCCCTGGAATTCTCCGGATAGATGATACGTTCTCCATGTGTAATTATCTGCAGGAGTGTTTGTACTAAGGAAAACATGATGTATTAAATGTGTGTGTGTGTGTGTGTGTGTGTGTGACCGTCCCCAACCCCCTTCAGCCCCGGAGGGTCCAGAGAAGCCGCGGTAATTGTAGAAGCAGGCTCGAGATAAGATCGCGGCTCTGGGACGGCTGTCAGCGGCGGGACGGGCCCGCGCTCATTTGTCACCGCCGCCGACAAACACCAATCAGCGCCGGCAAAACACCCGACGTGATTGACTGCATGCGAAGCGACGCCGACCCCGAATGTTTTTCAAACTCCTGATTGCGCTGAGGAAAGGTCACGGAGGAGGCAGAAGTGCAGAGGTTTGCGAATCGGCGGCGTCTCCGTCGGCGAAGGTCGGGCGGAACGCAAACGTCGCGTTCGTCTTTCTCTTTTTTCACGTTTCTGCAGGTCGGAATGTCACGTTCTGGAGGGGGAACGAAGAAAAATGGGAAACGATGGGTTTATTTTAAAGCGGAGAGCAGCCACGTCGTCTGGTTTGAAGACACCGAGGAGAAGACAGGAGGCAGAAATGGAGACGTGGAGGACAGAGAGGATCAGGAATGAGTCCATCAGAGGGGGAACGCATGTTTAGATGTTCTGGAGGAAGGAGTAGGTCTGAGATGGCTTGGATGTAGATGGTAGAAGGAGGTTTTAGCCACAAGCTGGGAGTTCTAGAGGTTTATGGACGGAGAGAAAGAGGATGTGAAGTTAGTCGGTGCAGGAGGCAGATGATTGACTGTGGGTTAGATGGAGGAAGATGATTGGCTGAGCCCAAATGAAAAGAAGATGGAGAATGCTAACCCAGGGTGGTAGATGCTAAGCTATCACCTCCTAAGAACCTGTCTCGTCCTGTCAGTTTGCGGCCTGAGCAGCGCTGCCCCCCACTCACACACACACACACACACACACACACACACACACACACACACACACACATACACACACACACACATACACACACACACACACACACACACACCAGCCCACGCTGTATCAGACTAGACTGGAGTGAAAGTGAGCTGATGGTGAAGTCTTGATGCCGCTGTTGCTGCTGTCAGGATCCTGGCAGCTGAGCCGCCCTGATGAGCAGAGGCTAGCCCTGATGTGTGTGTGTGTTTATGTGTGTGTGTGTGTGTGTAAAGCAGTTCGTCTTCGGGGACGGAGCACTTGCAGATCAAACAACGTCTGACCAAATGTAGAACATGTTTGTGGGTCGTTGCTGCCGGCTCGGCTCTGGTGACCAACATGGCCGATATGGACTCCTCCCCTCCGCCTCCTCTGGTTCCAGTCTAAAGTGACCCATTTCTCGCATTCGTCCTTCAAACACAAACCGGACGGCTGCGTGAATTCCCCCCCATTTGAACCCTCAACCGGACACGAGAACATGGGACGGTGGATCTGCTCGCGGGGTCACGGGTTCCCCGGAGGATCCTCATCAAGGCCTCCAAGGTATTTGCTTTAATGGGACATTGTTTTCATGCTCAAACACCCTGGACTCCAGTTGAAAACAACATGATCCAAAAATGTTTGGATCCCCATTGACTGGTTCACCCCCAATTCTCTGAACTGATGCTGGACCTCCTGAACATCAATAGATGGCTGCTCAGGAGGTCCGATCGTCCGCTCAAAGCCTTCGTCGTTTCGTACAATTTTTTCCAAGCGTTGCTCTTCCCAGTCATTTTCTCCATAAACATCACAATTTTGAACCCGAAACCACCAACCGGCAGATAAACAAACAAACAAAAAAGTAATTAAAAAGGCAAAAGATCAAGACTGTGAAAATAATTACTTTTAGAGTAAAAAAAAAAAAAAAAGAAAAATCATTTTATCCTTTTACCCCAAAACCCCAGCAGGTATTAGAGAATCAATCACGGAATCAATCGCTGATGATAAACGTTTACCGTTTTTAGCTCTACAACACTCATCCAGGGAGAGGAAATAGCTGGAAAACACAAACCTTAACCCCAAAATTTTATGTTATTTATTCTATTTTGTTTAAAATTTTAATTTATATTTTTTATCTTATTTAATTTAGATAAAACAAATCCAATTAAAATTAAATAAGATGAAAATCAATTTAGCTTATTTTTCATCCCTCAAAATTGCCAAAGAAATTTGGGGAGCGGAGAAACGGTTGACCTTCTCCCGCCCTCGATTACATCAGGGGTCGTGACCCGGGTTTGTGAGCCGCCCGTGACCTCAGGTGGTTTTTGTTGCATATCGCCATTTTAACAAAAAACTATTGTTGTAATTTATCACAGATTCCTTCCGACGCGGCAGATTGGGTGTTTTGGTGCATCCCGTTTTCCATAATCGCAGTAGGATGTCAGTTTCTGGCCAACGTGGCCTTAATGAAGCTAAAACGCTGCACTTTGCACCCCCTTCCTGGTCCTCGCCCCCCCGAGAGACAGATCTCCGCCGGCTCCCGCCCGGCGGCGAAAACATCTCTGCCCCGTATCGCTCCCTCACCGTTGCGAGCCCAGTTAGCGCCCCGCCATTCATATCAGCGGGATTAAATGGATCATTTTCCAGCGTTAGCAGCCTCCTCGCCAAGTGGTCTTGATGTCAGGCCAGGCATAATTGAGTCATCTACATCTCATCTAAAATGGATGAAAGGACTTTTTGATATCGCCAGCCTTTCCTCTCGAGCCGATCCAACCCCCCCCCCCCCTCCTCCCCCGGCGGCGCGGAGGAAAAGGCTGAGGCTAGCATCACGTCCTCGTGCAACACCAGCACCAACAAAGAGAGAAGGGAAGGAGTCGATCCCCCGCTTTCTGAGTCAGGTTGTGTCCGACTAAAGATCACGATCTCCGTGAAAGCCGCCGTTGTGAGAAAATCGGGATACTTCCGGAGGCCTTTCCCCGGAAACTTGCGTCGACAAAGAGCGCCTGGCACCGCTTTGTGCTTTGACACAACGGGCATTAATATTTAAGCTGTTGACACAAACAATCAGAAGCTGCAACGCCGGGCAGTTTCTTGCACGACGTAGAGAGATGAAGGGATGAAGGGGAGAAGAAGGCATCGGGAAACCGCTGTTGTTTCTCCTTGAAGTGGCGAAGGACGAGCCGGACGAGCATCTCAGGGAGCCTTAAATTCAAGATGAAACGACAAAAGGGACCCAAAAAAAAAAAAATTCGGAGGCTTGGCCGGCCGGCTGGCCGGCCTTTTTCAGCGCTGCCCGAATCTTAATCAGTTGCGCTGGATTAGCGGAGACAAGCGACCTCACCCCCCCCACGGGCTCCGGCGTCATGTTTAATGCATCTCCGGCAGAGAGACGAGATAAAGCTCTTAATATTAGGAGCGTCTTAAGATAGCTTGACAGGTGAGCCGGAAGACGGGAAGGACGAGGAGAGCAGAGACGCTCGCCACGTCTGCGCCCCAACCTTGAAGATGAATTGCCATCTTAAACACACTAATGCGGCAAAAAAAAAAAAACGACCCCACACACACACACACACTCACACACACACACACACATATATATATGAATATATATGTACTGCACAAAAAAATAAAGGGAACACTTGAACAACACAATGTAACTCCAAGTCAATCCCACTTCTGTGAAATCATAGTGTTCACTCAGGAAGCAACAGATTCATTTTGACTTGTTTTAAGGACATTACATCAAAGTTGGATCAGCCTGGAGTTTGTTTTTACGCTTTAATTTTGAGTGTGATTCCTAATCCAGACCTCCATGGGTTGATACAATTGATTTCCATTGATCGTTTTGGTGTGATTTTGTCAGCACATTCAACTGTGTAAAGAGCAAAGTATTTCATAAGAATATTTCTTTCATTTAGCTCTAGGATGTGTTTTTTAAGTGTTCCCTTTATTTTTTTGAGCAGTTTTTTGAGCAGTGATATGTATATATATATATATATATATATACACACATATCCCCAACGCCAATGCCCTTTGATTGACAGCTCTTCAAATGAGTATCGGAGTAGCACTGGGCTCCGGCCCTCCAAGTAAGTGGGCCGTCAAATTACATCCAGGGGACCGTCTGGCCCCCGGCTCCCCTGGCAGAGATCTATTTATTTGTCTGTTTATTTGCTTGGTTTAAATATTTGGCGGGGAGTTTGGGGGTAGAGCACGGGGAGGAGGAGGGGGAGGGGGGGCGATATTGAATTTTTGTCCTTGGGTCAGAGCCCCTTCATATTTAGTTAATAAAGAGCGGCGGAGGTTGTTTGCGCAGAGGAGCGCGGGATGGGGCGCTTTATTTAAGGGAGTCCTCGGAGGGAGCTTGTGACCTTCTCTTGGAGGAGATCGCTGTGTACACTGCGTGCACGTCGCCTCCTTTTCCACCCTCCTCCGTCCGTCTCACCTTCTTCCATATGTGTCATGTTTCCCCTCTCCAGCTCATCTCGCCGCGTCTTTCCCTCTCCTCTCCTTTATTTTCTTTTTTCCCCCCCCGCCCTCCACCTCTTCTCTCTCTCCGTCTCTGCAAAGTCTATTTGACTGGAGTCCCTCTCCTGATTCCCTGGGCTGCATCCAGGTTAAACTCTTAATTGCCTTGGCAGTGGGTGGTTTAAGGCGCCGGCTCGCTGCAGCTCAGCCGGTCCCCCTGTGCCGCGCTGGGGCGGGGGGGTTACCGTGGGGGGGGGGGTTCTGTGTTGCATTGTGGTCGGCGTGCGCTGGCAGGCAGTGCCGGGAGATGATAAAGACTTATTATAGATGATGATAGATGATGGGGATGACCTCTGACAGAAGCTCCGGCGAGCCGCGGCTGCAGGTCGGAGACAAGACACCATCTATTTCATCACCGTGTAAACACCGGGAACGCTCCTGCCTTTGCGTTTCTTTTTGTTTTCGCGCGTTTGGATTTTTGTTCGTGCGATGAAACGGGATCCCTGTTCCGCAAAATCCGACCGAAGGAAACGGGAAACGGATCGTTTCTTAATATGGAAAGATTTGTATCATCGCCATGTTGTTTACGCGCATCATGTCAATCATGAAGTATATTTCCTCCATCCTGCAGAAGAGTGTCCGGCGGGGTGAACGGAAGTCAAATCGCAACGTACAAATCGCAAACTGATCCCAGCTCAGAGCCGGCGGCCTTCTGCCTCGAAAGAAAGAAAGAAAGAAAGAAAGAAAGAAAGTACGACTGAGACAGAGAGGGTTGCAGGAGTGAACAGATGGTGTCAATGAAAATAGCAGAGGCGCTAGCAGTTCTATGCTAATGTTGCGATACTAGCTTTGATATTCATGAAAGAAATAACAACTGCTTTGGAACCAGGATGGCTAATCATAGCATTTTCCTTTTTCTCCACTTTAGCATGCTAGCTCCTGTAAATTCGGATTATAAGCTGCTACATTTTCCACACGCTTTGAACACTGCGGCTAAGACGATGATGCAGCTAATTGATGAATTTTTTTTTGGGGCTATTGAGCGTCATGCCAACAAAACATTTAGCCTCGTTCCATCGGATCGTGAGATTCCAACACCGAAAAAGATGACTTTAACGATTTTAGTGCGCAGGAGGAAGACAAAGATAAGGCATCAGCTAGCCGGCGTGGCTAATATTCAAGTGCGCTAAACCGTCCGGAAATTACGGTAGCCTGTTAGCTGTTTAGTCAGCTGTTTGTGAATTAAATTCCCTGGAAGTGGGATCAGTCTGTCCGTCACAGCCTGCAGCCACTCCGTATCATTTCTCTGGGTGTGAGTTGACGGTGTGTCGCATCTCCTCGGAGGCTAACGGCGTGAAAACCCCGACCGTCACCCCGGTCATGATGGCAGAAAGGGGGGGGCCTCTGTCGGACGCTCACATGACGCCGCTCGCCAGGGAGTCATAAGAGCAGCCGACGCTCCTTGAGACCTCTTGGCCTTCCCGACCACTTCCTGCTTTCATTCATTGTCTGCACCGCTTGTGTTGCGGTCAGGGTCATAGAGGGGGTGGCTTGAGCCTATCACAGCTGTCATTGGGCGAGAGGCGGCGTTCACCTTGGACCAATCACAAGAACCCCCACACATGGAGCACTCCATCTCCTCTTGACACTTGTCGTCACGCCCAAACAATCAATAAAAAAAAAAAACGCCGGTTTGAATTAGACTGTAGACGTAATGTAAATATGAACATCCACGCTGTCTGTGTCCTGCCTCGCCCGACAGCTCCGGCATGTGTGTGTGTGTGTGTGTGTCAATTATTTGGTCTGAAGGCTACGAGACCCACCCCTCTTGTCACGCACAACTATAACGCATACCTGCTTCGATTCTACATCCTCGGCCTCGCCCTGTTACACACCGCCGCCTCCCCCGTCTCGGGAAAAAAAGGCGGAGCCTCCGCCCTCAAGACGCTCTCGGCCAATCGATTGCGCCGCTGCCGCGTCACATCCCTAAATATTTCGACAGCCGTCACCTCCCGTCTCTGGTGGTTAGAAACCTGTTGGAACCGGGGGGGGGGAAGCAAAGGAAGCTACGCCGGTTGCGGTTACGTGCCGCCATATTAGCAGGTTAACCCCCACCCTCCTCGCCACATCTCGCCGCTCCGCTCCCGCCATTGATTCCTGTTTAAGAGGCTGCAGGCAGTCGATAGGCCCTCCTCATCACCATCTGTCTCTATTTACTAATAAATAAAATGGCGGGCATCGACTGCTTCGGTCGGGGCCGCGGTAAAAGCCTGCATGCTAATGAGCGCTGGGCCTCTGCGGCCAATAGAGGGAGGAGAAGGTGGGGATTCTCCACCCCCGCTAACTGCCTCTCTCCAGGCGCAGCACTCCAATCATGGTAATTGGCCGCCGGTCCAGTTGTTGTTTAACATCACTCATCAGACGAGATGCAGCTTCGTTGCGGCTGCATAGATTTTGTTCCTTCTTGGCCGCCGTGTACGTCCGACCCCCCCCCCTCCCAGCCCCTCCCGTCCGCCGCTACCAGTGGTAGTTGTGTGTAGGTCAGCTCTTGAGGTGGTGTCCAGTCGTTTGTCACACTGGGCCGCCGCGCCGCACTCCGTCATCCCGATCAATAGCGGAATCGGGCCGAGACGTTCACTCACGGATCCTGAATCGTCCCCAATCTACATATATATATACACACAGTTGTTCCTCGCCGTTAACTGTTTTATATCACATTTTATATCGCAGATTTTTCGCTATACCGGGGTTTCTTTGAAGCTATAAATATATTTTTATATTATATGTTTTATTATTGTAAGATCCATTCAAGGATGACGAGTTACTAGAGAACAAACCTTTCTTTTATTATTATTAATGATAATAAATATAATAATAATAATAATAATAATAATAATAATACATTTTATTCAAGGCACCTCTCAAGGACACCATACAGACACATTAAAAAAAAAAGATAAAAAAATTAATATAATAAAAGTGACAAAATGGTCAAAAAAAAAATAAAAAAAATAAAAAAAGATATATATATATTTTATAAAAAATTATAAAATATAAATATAAATATAATATATAAATATGATTTTATATATATATATATATATATAAATAAAAATATTATATATATATATATATATATATATATATAAATAAAAAATATAAATATAAAAATATTTTATAAAAAAATATTTAAAAAATTTGTTCTAATATATATATATATATATATTAGATACATATATATATATATATAATATATATATATATATATATATATACATTAGAACAAAATGTTTTTATAACAGTTATGCCCCAGAAAAATACAAACCACAGAAAGCGAATGTAGCCCAATCCAATGTGGCGTACAACCGTCGAATGGAAACAAAGCCGTTTGGCGACGCGTTCGTTTCCTTCTCCCGACAACAAGTTCCCGTTCAAAGTTTGTTAAGGTGTCGTTAACATCGTACATCACAATGATGGAGCGAGACTTTTGAAATAAAATTGTTGGAGATGGTGACATAACCGCGGCCGGGAATCGGCGCTGACGCAGTCCTGCTGCGTCAACCGTGACCTCGGCGACCCCGAGAGGTCGCTCCTCCGGCTCAGGTGAAGCCGGGGGTCGAAGGTCAGCTGTCCAGCGTGTCAGGCTTGCTGATCAGGAAGTGTTGCCTCTGGCTTCGGGGGGGGAGTACACATGGAGCGTCATGTTGTGGACACACACACACACACACGCACACACACACACACACACACATACACACATACTCGTGCTTTGACATAAATCTTCTGTGCTTACATGCAGCGGAGCTCCAAGCTAAGTCAGGAGAACAGCAGGGCAAAATGTCGGTTGGACGCCGGCGTCCGCGGTCACTCCTGATTGGCCGATTTGCGTGGCCTTCACCCGGGGGAACGTCTTTCACTGTTTCTCTGTTTTGTCCCATCGGAACATTTTGTTTCTATTACAATAACTCACCTTTCGGACGATTTATTAATTCTGCCTCACAGCGAGAAGCTCCCTTGTTGGAATCCGACATCTGAATACCGTTTTTTTTTTTTTTGCACCACTTCTACTTTGCACTGAGGAAACCATCATGCTGCTATTGCATCATATTTCATTATGATACGACCGTAAGAATAGAATAGAATATTCATTAAATTATGCGGAAATTTCCACCACTCCCAGCAGAAAATGGACAGTGCATCAAAATTAGAAAATTGAAATAAACAATAAACAGTGTTGACAATACCCTAATTCCTGGACTATTGAGCGCACCTTAATAAAAGCCGCCCCGGCTAAAAATAAGTAAATAAAAACATGTGTACATATAAAGGCTGCACTTGTCTATAAGCAGCATGTGTTGTAATATGAGATATTTACACAGAAATGCTTTTTTAAACTTTTAATTAAATACATACTGGCAACATCCACAAATACATGCTGGGAATGCTTTTTTTCTGACCAGTAATCAAATCTGACCTGAAATCAAATCTTTGCATTCGTGCAGCCCACGCGTTTTTTCTCACATGCATCTGCGGGTTTTATCCAGTGGGTTGCAAAAAAAACAGGGTAAGGAAAAAATAAAAATGTAACTTCGCAATGTATTTTTTTGCTTCAAAATTTGAAAACAAATGATTTGTGGATGAAAAAACATCTGGTGACGTTGTTAAAACGGGCAAAATTGAAATAATTGATTTCATAACCCGAATAGCCACCATTAGCCTTGTGAACATTATCCCTCCTCTTAAACATGCTACCAATCCATTTTCTAATAAATTCTAGTGGCAAATTTTCTGAAAATGATAAGATTTCCTCTTTTAATTCAACAATATTTTTAGGGTGTAATTTCATCAATTTTTTTTTTTTTTAAATATTCAGTTTTAATATTAATTCGTCATGTATTTTAGAGGAAAAGTTCATTACATATAAAGATTTTTATAATTTACCTGTTTACTTCCTTTACGCTAAAACAAAGTAAAAATTTGGGCTTAGTGTTACTTCTAGGTAATGATTTTACTGGTCCGGCCCCCTTGACATCAAATTAGACCGTATGTGGCCCCCGAACCAAAAAGAGTTTGGCACCCCTGGTCTAGATCATGAATGAATGATAGCTGCATTTTCCCGTTTGTGTTTCTCTCAGTAGAGCTTCAGAAACTTTTGACTGAAAAAAGCCGCCCTCCCTTTTCTTCTGGCGCTCATGACGGACATGAAAATCCATTATAACTAGAATCTTTGCAAACCGGCTCCGGAGGGAGGGGTCAGGGGTTCGGGGCTCTCGCCTTCTGTCGCTTTTCTTCCAGCGGAATCCGCGTTCTCCCGCTAATTCCTTTTTTGTCTTTATCCGTCTATATCGAGCGCGATCCCGGCACTTTGTCTCCCATCTGTGTCGCTCCCACGCCGAGCCCGACGCAAAGGTTCATGTTTGTTTGTCCCGGCTTTTCGCTCCCTCGCCGTGGCTCGCTTCCACTGTAGACACATCTAAGCCCCCGCGCCTCCCGGCCGGCCTTTCCTCCCCCCCCCCCCCCCCCGGCCTCGTCAAAGCCCTCCCCGCCCCGGCATCCTGCTCGTGCTATGCGGGGAAAACAGCGGTGAAGTTTCCCTTCCCGCGTCTCGTCCGGATCAAGCTGGTCCACAGTGTGGTGCCGAAGCCCGGCCGCAAACAAGACTCGCCGTGAAGGGAGGGGGTAGAAAAAAGCGGAGGCTTCCTCTCCAGCCGCCCCCCCCCGAGAGGCTGACGTTAGAAGCTTGAAACGTCCTCCATTTTGCAAGCCGGTTTTTATTTTCGCGACCAAAGACCTGGTCGCGAAAATAAGGTCCAAAGACCTGGTGGCAAAAATAAGGTCGAAGAACCTGATCACAAAAATAAGGTCCAAAGACCTGGTCGCGAAATTAAGGTCCAAAGACCTGGTCACAAAATAACATCCAAAAGCCTGGTCGTGATAATAAGGTCCAAAGACCTGGTGGCGAAAATAACGTCCAAAGAACTGGTCACGAAAATAACGTCTGAAGACCTAGAACGCGAAATTAAGGTCCAAAGACCTGGAACATGAAATTAAGGTCCAAAGACCTGGTGGCAAAAATAACGTCCAAAGACCTGGTGGCGAAAATAACTTCTGAAGACCTGGTCGCGAAAATAACGTCCAAAGACCCGGTCCGAAATTAAGGTCCAAAGACCTGGTGGCGAAAATAACGTCCAAAGACCTGGAACGCAAAATTAAGGTCCAAAGACCTTGAACGCAAAATTAAGGTCCAAAGACCTGGTGGCAAAAATAAGGTCCAAAGACCTCGTCGCAAAAATAAGGTCCAAGAACCTGATCGCAAAAATAAGGTCCAAAGACCTGGTTGCGAAATTAAGGTCCAAAGACCTGGTCGTGAAATTAAGGTCCAAAGACCAGGTGGCGAAAATAAGGTCCAAAGACCTCGTCGCAAAAATAAGGTCCAAAGACCTGGTCGCGAAAATAACATCTAAAGGCCTGGTCGTGAAAACAAGGTCCAAAGACCTGGTTGCGAAATTGAGGTCCAAAGACCTGGTCACAAAATAACATCCAAAAGCCTGGTCGTGATAATAAGGTCCAAAGACCTGGTGGCGAAAATAACGTCCAAAGAACTGGTCACGAAAATAACATCCAAAGACCTAGAACGCGAAATTAAGGTCCAAAGACCTGGTGGCAAAAAAAACGTCCAAAGACCTGGTGGCGAAAACAACTTCTAAAGACCTGGTCGCGAAAATAACGTCCAAAGACCCGGTCCGAAATTAAGGTCCAAAGACCCGGAGGCGAAAATAACGTCCAAAGACCTGGAACGCAAAATTAAGGTCCAAAGACCTGGTCACAAAATAACATCCAAAAGCCTGGTTGTGAAAATAAGGTCCAAAGACCCGGTGGTGAAAATAACGTCCAACGACCCCGTCCGAAATTAAGGTCCAAAGACCTGGTTGCGAAAAATAATGCACAAAGACCTCGTCGCAAAGATAAAAACCGACGTCTGCCTCGACCGGATCACGTTTTTGGGTTCCCTTCATCGCTCATTCCTGATCTTTAAAATATAAAGTTAAGGCCGAAACTCCTCTCCGCCATTTCTGGGCTCCTCCACCTCCACCTCCACCTCCACCTCCACCTCCACCCGCTCCATCCAGGGAGTCATTATTGCTTCGGTAAATATTTCATATGCTTCAATACCTCCTCTCACAGCCGCCAGCTCGTGCTCCCAAAACCGTCGGGATAGACAGATCAAAATAAAAGAGAGCAAAGTGAAGGTGGAAGAGGCGACCAGACGGAGTCGGCGCATTTACATTTTTCGGGCGGAGGAAATGTGCCGCTCGGTGGAAGAGGGGGGGGCGGCGAGAGGGGTCGCTGCTCTTACGGCTTGACTTCCCATCAACTGAAGTCCTTTTTTTTTTTTTTTTTTTTTTCCAAAAGATGGATCATTTCAAACACGACCCCGACAACGGTTTGTTTTTTCTGCCGCCTCTTTTTTTTTTTTTTTTTTTCCTTTTTTTTTCCCCCACCGGCATCCTTTCTTTCGTTTATTTATTTCTTTATTTTATTCTCCGGGAAGATAAGAGGTTCTTGTTTTCGTCTCTGACGCGGCGGGGAAAGCAGCGGTAGACAAAAGGACGGGCTCACGCAAGCTCAAGACAAGACGGGGAGAGAGATAGAGTGAGATAGAGTGAGAGAGAGTGAGAGAGTGAGAGAGTACTAAGCTTCTCCTTCCTTTGACCTTGAAGAGGCCTGTAAGTCCAAATCCACCCTCCTCCTCCTCCTCCTTCTCTCACATCTCCACCTGTTTACTCTGACTGGGTTAGAGAAGGTCTTGCATCACCTGCGGTGTCTTTCCTTCCTTCCTTCCTTCCTTTCCTACTTTCCCTCCTCGCCTCCTCGACGTAGGAGCGGCGATCGCGCCGAGGAGGCGATTAAATATTCAGCTTGATATGAGCGCTTTAAGTCGTTTCCGAGCGGAAAGCTTGTTGCCGCCGAAGCGTCGACTTCATAAATAAATGGTCAGCAGCGGCCTCTTCGGCTACCTTGTCTCCTGTGTACGTCTATCTATATCTATCTATCTATATATATATATATATCTATATGAATATACGGCTGAGTTGGCGGTGCGCCTGGGGCAAAGCCCTTCCCTGTGAATTCCGGGCCTTAAATATGGATAAGCGGTGAAACGAACCGCCTGTGGACGCTCTCCTCCCGTGCAGCCCGGCCGGCGCGATGCCGAATAAAGCCGGGTTTTGCGCGGGTCGAGGGGAAGTCAGAGTAAAAAAAAAAAAAAAAAAAAAAAAAAAAAAACAGTATAAAATGGTCTGTGTGTTTTGTTGTATATTTATATTTACGATTTAATATCCCAACCCAAACACGGGATTGCTTCTTTTCTTGCACTTAGCTTAACCGCTAATCAACTGTTCCACAATATGCAGCTCTGTTGCTCTGCAAACAGCATTAGCCCCCCCCCGTCACCTTTCACCCCCCCCCTCCTTAAATCTCCATAGTCGCTCTTGTTTCTCTTGAGGGAAAACCCTGGCTCTGGGTTTCCTTTGACCCCCGCCGCCACCATGTAAATGCCTGTTCTCACATTCGCCTTCCACCGTCGGACATTTCGAACCAGGAAATGAAATGAGTCCGTAACAAATGTTTTGGCTTCTGTTGAACCCCTTTAACAAACGGCCGCTTGCCAACTGCGGCGCTGTGTTTGCATTCCCAGAAACCCCCCGGGACGGCGACTCCCCGGCCCTTCCGGATTGGAGGGCGAACACTTTCTCCCTTTGAGTGGGAAGAGAAAGAGAAAAAAAAAAAAAAAAGGAAAAGAAAAGAGAAATGTCTTACAGAGTTGCAGGGGTATTAGGATAAGAGGGATTGAAATAAAGATTTTCTTTTGTAGATTATACGAGTCCATTTGTATTTCATTTGTGCCGACGGAGATACGGTCTCGGCCGAGCCGCGGCGCTAAGTCCTCGCCGCTAATCTGCAGGTGAAGAAAAGGCCCGGCGGCGATAAAGGTGCCCTTGAAGGCAACGTCAGCCGCCTCCCCGGCAGCCACCGCGGCTCGGGTCGTGACCAATTTGCGGCCCCTTTTGAGTCAGGTGTGTGTGTGTGTGTGTGTGTTGGGAGAATACGCATTATGGTCGTGCTGGTAAATGGGGAACAGGAAGTGGCGTGACACCGGGGTCTCTGCTGATACGGACTGGAGCAATAATGGGCCCTCTTTCGGGTCGGAGGAAGACATCAAGTGATTGGTCTGGGATTACTTTCTCTCCGGGGGATTACTTTCCCTCTGGGGATTACTTTCCCTACAACACCAAACTCCATACAGATGGTAAAAAAAAAAAAAAAAAAAAAAAAAAAAGAAAACTTTTCTCCATGCGCTTTCACCGGCAGTGAAAATAAAAAAAAAAAAAAAAATCATAAAACACGCAAGGAGACGCACCCGTGATTTGTACACACACACACACACACACACACACACACACACACATACACATGGACAACGGCGCCGGGGTTTATTCTGTCTGTTGCAGGAGCGGTTCGGGTCTTGTTAGTTGTCAGGCCAAGCATCCACAAAGCTATTCTATAACTTATTGATGGGAAAAGGGAGGGATCGGAGGGGGGCTCTACTAAATTACAGGCTCACACAGGCGAGGAAGCAGCCGCTGGAAGGAAGGAAAGAAAGCAACCCTTGTAGAAGTTTCCCCAGAGTCAGCAGCGGCCGGCGTCGTATGCGAAACGGCGAGGAGACGACCACGAGTGCGATGGACGTCCGCGAGATCCCCGATGTTTTAATTCTTATTTTTTTCTCTTCTCCTCAGGGTTTCCTCGCCGTTTCCCCCCCCCCCGGCGCCTCGCCGCCTCTTCAGACGGAGGCCCGGCGATAAGGGCCAAATAAATGGAACGCTCGTGCGAGCGGACGTAGGTCGGGTCTGTTTTTTTTATTTTATTTTTCCCTCCACGTGTAGCCGTGTTTGTCTGCAGGGTGGAGGTGAGGGGGAGTTGCAGCACCGACTGGCTCTGCAGTCTAATGAACTTATTGATTTCAATTTCAGGGCTGTTCTCTGCCTGCCTGATGCTCCCGGAGCTTTCATCCAGCGAGATAAATTAGTAACTCTTGTTTGGATACTCGGTCTTTTTTAAATTTATTTATTTATTTTCAAATCATTATTTTGTGTTTTTTTTTTTTTTTTCTCCATTTTTCTTTACCTCATCTCAGCTTCTTCTCATCACAAATGGGGGCATCGTCTATCATTGAATGCGTTTTTTTTTTTTTTTTTTTAATATAAATCAACACCATTCCCCTTTTGGTTTTGACATCCACCTGCCCCCCCCCCCACTGAGAAAAATGACAAGCTGTTCATGTGTGTGTGTGTGTGTGTGTGTGTGTGTCACTGCAGGTCAATGATGATGCTGAGTGACCCCTTCCCGAAGGGGGTCCGGAGAGCAGCTGAAGGGCCACTTGTGTATGCATGCGTGCGTGTGACTACATGCACATCCTCTGCTAATCCATATCACATATCATGCGCGCGTGGGGGCCGAAGACGGAGCGCCACGGCAACAGGAGCGAGCGCGGCGCATTCCCAAATGGAGCCGCTTCGTGGAAAAACGAGAGGCCACCGGCGCTGGGACAGGAAGCCCTTACTCCGCCCGGCCCTAACGAGCGCCGTGGGAGCGTCCGCCGCCGACCCCGTACATCCGATACCGCCGATGATGTCCAAAGGCTAAACAGTTAAAAGGTCCAGTTGCTATATGTAGATGCACCACACACACACACACACACAGACACGCACACAAACTGAATCTGATACTCTGGGAATCACAATAACAAGGCTGTGAGCTCTGGTCACTTTTCCAGAGCCACCGCTTCGGCCTCCCACCGACCGCGGCGAGACGGATGGCGTGAGAGAGAGAGAGAGAGATAAAGAACAAGCACGGGGGGAGAATTGATGCTGAGTAGCGCAGCTTTTAATAGGGCTGTCAGAGTCGTATTGTTTATGTCGTGTTCCAGATTAATCCATTCTTCCTTTATGAGCCTCTGCAGCCACCGTAAATTGCGAGCGCGGAGCCGAGGCCCGCCGCTGAGTTACGCCTCGGGGATCGGCGCCGCACGCGGGCCGAAAATAAATCACTTCCCCCGGATTTAACGCCGAGCAATACCTGGGCCCTTTGTAAATAAAGCCATAGATGTTTTTTTGCCCTCCCTCCTCACTTCTTCACGCTCTCTCTTTCTCCTGCCTCCGGGGCGCTTATTGAATCTCAAAAGGAAAAGGGAGGAGAGACGGCGAGGGAAACATGAGAGAATAAGAGAGAACAGAGTGGAAAGGGGGTACCGGAGGGAGGGACGGCGGGAAGTCGGGAAGAGGGATCCCGAGGATGAAGGGGCGCGAGACGAAGGGGGATGTAGATGTTGCGCGCCGATGTATGCGCGGGGCCGCCGGTTCCACGGCTTTTCGGGGTGTTCGGGTGGAGATCTGTCAGACTGGCTGAACACAAGGACCCGCCTCCCGGCGCGGTGACCCCCGGCCCGGGGGCGGCGGGACCTTCTTCGGGACGTGAAACGGAAACGTGCCGCTTTCATGAGTTATACATGAGTCTCGGTGTGAAAACGCTTCCTGTGTACGGCGTGGATCGTGTTCCTTTCTTCCTCACCCTTTTTTTTTCTTCACCCCCCCCCCCACCCCTCCGTCGTCGCTTTCTGGAGCTCAAAGTTTGGCGACAACCTCCCTCCCTCCTCCTCCTCCTCCTCCTCCTCCTCCTCCTCCTTTCCCCCTGGTTGTTAAATGTTAATCATCGGCAGGGGCGCCGGGGCGCTGCCAGCCTCCGCTGGGATAACGGCGGTCCGGCCACGTCTCGCCGGGGACGCCGAAGCACGGCGAGATCAGAATAACCCACGTCGTCTCCCTTCCCTTTGAAGAGTCCCCGGCCAAATTATTACATAAATACCGAACAGACCTTATACTAATTAATTCCTAACACAAGCGTTTAACCTATCAATTATTCATATCTCCAACAATGCCAGGGGGCAGAAATCAGTGCTACCCCCTTCGCCCCCGTATATCTGCCCGGCTACAGAGAAGGCTGATACATTATTCAGGGCGTGCCAGGCTCCAGACTCCTCTCCGCACTCCCCCACGACTGCTGGAGGTAAGAATCGTCTCTCCAGGACACTTTTCCGTCCGCCGTCTCAAAAGTTTGCGCTTCCTACGCTTTGGCATACGATCCGGTCCCTTTTCTGGCCGGGGGAGGCGAAAAAAATAAAAATAAAACATCTTCGAAACACGTGAAACAGTCGCAAGCAACAGCCACCAACCTCCCGAAAAAAAAAAAAAACAACAGCTTGTGGTGCTGCGCTGTAACCTTACCTCCTCCGTGCTGGAAAAGCAAAAACGGAACATGGAAACATCTGGATCTGGAGGTGGGCGGTCAACCTCTCTGTTGAGGAGTAGCCTTGAAAACGTTGAGAAATCTTATCCTTAATGCTACGCTAGCTATTTGTTATGCTACCGTAGGACGACTCTACTGAGGGATATCCCGTGTTACGAATTTCGTGTCTTCCAACATACCGCTTTCCGCGAGCAGGCGCTCGGCCGACGAACGGCGAGGAAACGACTGCCTTTTAGCGTCCAGCTGCCGGCTTTATGTGGGCGGCCTTCTGCCTCGACTTGGTGAAAATAGAAACAGGAGGATAGAGCGATTGAAGGCAATAGTGTGATGGAGACCCCGGGTCGGCGTGAGCGTAGGGCGGGACAGGAACAAATCATGCTAGGAATAACACTAGCAGTTATATGCTACTAGCCCAAATGACGCATTAAAGCGTTAATTTTCAGAAAAGAAATGTGAATTGTGGACGCCTGGCAGGGCTGCTGCAGTGGACCACGTCCCCTGAGAACCAGGAGCCCAAAGACTAGCGGCTAGGCTAGGCTAGCATTAGTAAGCGTTCGGAAAGAGAAAGGTTTTTAGCCCGTTGGTAAACAAAGGGAGTGCCTGACTAACCTGGGGTTTAGTATTTTGCCCAAGGGCACGTCGGCATCCAGACAGGAGGACGTTATGAGACATATGCTCTTCATCATTTTCCGTGGGTTTAAACTTTGAATAATTGCTAAGTGTAGAGGAGCTGCAGAAAAACAAAGAATCCATCCGTCACGTCAGACGAGGCATGAACTCGGGTTAGCTTGCTAGCAGACGTCTCTTGAGCTCACCGCGCCAAACATCAAATCTGCTAATTGGATCAAAAAAAAAAAAAAAAAAAGCTGCTGTTGAATCAGATATAGTTTATTTGTATTCGTTCGTTATTTATCCCGGATGTTTGCGTGTCGGCGTCGAAAACGCGGCGAAATCACTCACACACATGTGTGTGCGCGCGCTCGGTGTGCGTGACGCCTTCCCCCCCCCCCATAAACTCCGGGTCGGAATCGACGAGTTACTTTCAGGGCAAGAGAACAGTGTTGGTCTCATTTCTTATTTAAAACCAGTTCCATAATTTGATCTTTGTAAAACTTAAGTTGCTGCAGGTGTTCGGCAGGAGGAATGATAGCCTCAGGGCTTGGAGCTACTCCGGGGCCCCGCCGAGATTTCCCATCATCCCAACAGTCTGGCAGCAGCTTTTCAAACAGCGCCCCTTCTGAAGTTGCCCTTGGTTCTACATGTGTAGCAGTAATTATGAATGAGGGGGACTAAGATCTGTACAAAACCATCAAACATCGTACAGCTTGCCGCTATTGTAATAAAGATCAATAGACACGGTACCAGTCGCGGTTTGAAGGAGAGGTGTTGCCGCACGTTTTCCCTTCGCACACCTCCATCCTTTCTTTCTCTCTCTCCCCCGATCAAGTCCGTCCCTCCTTCCTCCGTCTGCTTTCTCTCTCTCTCTCTCGTCATGCACAGCCGGTGCGGCGCGTCCCTTTTTAATTGACGTCGGTACGAATCCGTGATGTGAACCGCTGAAAAAGACACCCCCTCTTTTTCAAAAAAAAAAAAAAACGAGCAGGAGAACCCGGGCGGCGGCGGCGGCGGCGGCGGCGGCTGGTGGTGTCGCGAGGGCCGAGGCGACAACTTCAGAAACATCAAGACGGCGTGTACGAGGGGGCAAAAACCCATACTGTGCATGTATGGAGGAGGACCCATGTGTAGCATCAAACCCTCCTTCCAGCCCCTGTAGCGCTGGAGGAACTTTTTACAGCTCCTTAAACCTTTTCTGGAAATGTTTTCTATGAAAAGAATGACATTTCATCCCAGGATGAAGGAGGACCATTAGCTGTGAAGTTCTTACAGCTCCTTCTCTGGAACCGTTTTCTATAAAGTTTGACATCCCATCTTAAGACTATTTACCCCAAGTGGTAGATTAAGGAGAACCATTAGCCTCTTTTGCAATGTAGCAACTTTTTACAGTCCCTTAAACCTTTTCAGAAACTGTTTGCTATGAGGCTTCAAAAACTGACATCCACGTTAAGACCATATGACTCCGAGAAGCAGATTCAAGAGAGCCATTAGCCTCTTTAGCAATGCCGGGAACTTTTTACAGGTCCTAGTACCTTTTCAGGAACCGTTTTCTATAAAGCTTGAAAGAATGACACCCCAACTTGAGACCATTTAACCCCAAGAAGCAGATTCAGGAGAACCATTAGCCTCTTTAGCAATGCCGGGAACTTTTTACAGTTCCTTAAATCATCTCAGGAACTGTTTTCTTTGAAGCTTGAAAGAAGGATATCCCAGTCAAGACCATTTAACCACAAGAAGCAGATTTAGGTGAACCATTAGCCCATTTTGAAATGAAGGAACTTTTTACAGTTCTCTAAATGTTTTCTTTGAGGCTTTAAAGAATGACATCCCAGTTAAGACCATTTAACTCCCAAGAAGCGGATTTAGCCCATTAGCCCATTCTGCAATACAGGGAACTTTTTACCGGTCCTAGTACCTTTTCAGGAACCGTTTTCTATAAAGCTTGAACGAATAACACCCCAAGTTGAGACCATTTAACCCCAAGGAGCAGATTCAAGTGAACCATTAGCCCCTTTGCTACATAGGAACTTTTTACAGTTTTGTCAACTTTTGTAGGAACTGTTTTTCTGTATCCGGACAGCATTGGAGCCAGAGTTCATGGACATAACTTCCTAAAACCATTCCCATTCCAAGGCAGGGTCTTTTTAGGGTTGCCTAGAAACTCGTGTAGGACGTAGGACTCTCCATGCCAACTATCGCAAACTCGTGGACTGCAGAGCGCTGTTGTTAAAAAACGGTTGGGGTCATTGATCAGCTGATTTTTGCAACAGTAGAACCTACAAGAAATGGGTGGACAAAGATGTCCAGAGGTCACCTGGGGTTTCATGGGCTCACGTCGCAACATCAAAATTTTTACCAAAGTGAGTATGGCGCTAGCTAACGGTGCGTTTTTCATGTGGCGAAGAAGTGCAGGGAGAAGATGCAAAGACTTCAACCCATCTGATCGTCCATGGTTGTTTTTCCCTTGTCGTCTTCCTCTTTTTCGCCGTGCTCGTCGGACTCTATGATCGATTCCAACTCGTGAGAACGAAAAGCTAATCCGTCCCCCCGAAGGAGGCCAGTTCCCGGACCGAAATACGAGCTTTCCTTTCCGATAGCGTATTTTGTCTCAGATTTGCCCCCGTGTCCGTGAACCTCTCGCAAATAAAGTTTCTGCGGATGGACTTCTTGTATGAAAAGGACTTTCTAATTCAGATAAAAAGGCACGCGGACGCAAACCCTGCAGCCTTTTCCTCGGCCTTTCGACACGCCCGGGAGTTTATAAGGCTCGAGCGGCCTCGGCTAGCCGGGGCCGAGGTCATCTGACCGGAGTTGGAAGACGCGCCGAAGCCACAGATCAAACAGTATTCTGTCTGACAGGAGGAGATAAAGAGACTGTCAGCCTCAGCCTCAGAACAAAGCAACTTCTCCGCTCTTCGGCCCACGGCTGCTCGGTGATGGACAGCCATGCGGCGGATAATCAAAATGAACATCAAAAGATGATCAAACTGTCAACGCGCGCCGCTATAAAAATGTATAGCCGTGTTCTGTTTGGAAAGCTTCTGTTTGGAACTGTTGCTATCGAGCGCTTTGTGGATGAGAACATCGGAAGGGAACGGAAGAAACGTTCAAGCTGGTGTTTTCATATTCCGTATTTGATACTTTTATTCGATTTTATTGTATTTTTGTCTGATATCCTTGGCCTCGCAGCGTGGAGGTCCCGGGTTCGATCCCGACAATGGCGGCTGGCGGAAACTCCAACCCCTCGAGTGCAGGATAAACGTTTTGGAGGATGAATGAATGAATGAATTTGGGAAATAGTAGGGCGAACATGAACCGGAGCTACGACTGCAAACTGTTAAAACTGAGTGACGGCTGTTTCTATTTGAAGATGAAGGAAAAGACGTTTTTTTGGCCTTTTCGCAACTCGAATCTTTTTCTTATTTTCACCGCGTTCTTTAAATATAGGACGATATTAGCATGACGGGGCCTTTGATAAAGGGGGATCTTAATGGCGCTTGACGTCATGCCTTAAAATTTTAACTGGTGCCTTTTACCTGATTTGTCAGTTTGATCAGAGTCTCGTATGCGATAATCCGCCACAAATCGTCCCCGACGATACAAGAGGAAATAAAATGGGGATCATAATGAGCACCTTTCACGTTGTCATTGCAGGTTCTGAGAGACGTTTTCATGAATGTGGACGGATCCTGCGGCTCTGAGCCGACCGGGACGACCAGCAAGCCTGAAAGGAAGCGATCAAAAGGTCGGCAATCATTTATCAAGTTATCCTGGTTTTACCTGGACGTATCCTGGATTCATTCATTCCTATCCCAGCTGTGATTGGGTGAGAGAAGGGGTACACCCTGTCAATCGCAGGGCCACATACAAAGAAAGACAACATTCACTCAGTCATTCGGGGCAATTTTGCCAATTTTTTTCCAATTGACCAGCTGCATGGTTTTGGACTGTGGGAGGAAACCAGAGAACCCGGAGAAAACCCACACAGAAAGATCCCCCTGTCAGAATCAGACCACTGTACCGCGCTTTATTTTATTCAGCTTAATTTTATTTTATTTTATTTTATTTTATTTTATTTTATTTTATTTTATTTTATTTCATTTTATCATGGAAGTCAGCTTGTCAACAGAAAGGGTCCCAGTTAGAATCAAACCAGGGACCTTCGTGCGGTGACCCACACCCAGATCTGGGATAATTTAATTTAATTTAATTTAATTTAATTTAATTTAATTTAATTTAATTTAATTTAATTTAATTCTGTTTTATGTCATTTGATTGTGTTGTATGTTATTTAATTCAATTTTATTTTATTTTATTTTATTTTATCATGTGAGTCAACTACTGACGAGAAAGGGTCCAACCAGGGACCTTTGTGCTGTGAGCCACTCCCAAATCTAGGCTAATTTTATTTTATTTTATTTTATTTTATTTTATTTTATTTTATTTTATTTTATTTTGTTTTATTCAATTCATTTTTTATTCAATTTTATTTTATTTTATTCAGTTTAATTTAATTTAATTTTGTTTTATTTTATCTTATCATGGGAGTCAACTACTGACCAATAGGGTTAGAATTAGAATCCAACCAGGGACCTTCATGCTGTGAAGCACATGCAGTTTTGGGATTCTTTAATTTAATTTAATTTTATTTTATTCAGCTTAATTTTATTCAGCTTAATTTTATTCAGCTTAATTTTATTCAGCTTAATTTTATTTTATTTTATTTTATTTTATTTTATTTTATTTTATTTTATTTTATTTTATTTTATTTTATTTTTCATGGGAGTCAGCTATTTTAGCCGCCTGCCATTTCCCATTCGGAAAATACACCCTTCCATTAGTCAGCTGTTTCTTACTGATTGAAGCAAAGGGTCACTCGGGTATTGGCGGTGTGAGGTTGGCGGGATTTTACTCATGTGCGAACACTGACTTGCCAAAATGAGAAGCATCACGTTGATCATCGCCGAACCTGCCCGAGCATCAGGAATTCGCAGTCGTGATGCTTCTTGTCTGTGACGGGCTGTCACGGCGGCGATGCTCTGACTGATGAGATCTGTGACGCCGTCTCCGCCGCCGACTTACATCCACCGTCTTGTCACCGAGTGATTAATGGACTCAAAAAGGACATGATTGCCGGGATATCAAACCGTACGGAGTGTATGGATTTTCTGCTCGGCGTGAGCGTGCCTGTTTGCGTTGATAAAGATTAAAACATAATCTGCCTCTTATTATATGGATATATCACTTCCTTGAGGGCCGCGGCTGACAGCCTTTGTTTTTCCAAGTTCTTCTGCGGTTCTTCACGCCGCAGAGCCCTGAAAACACGGTCACGTGCGATTCATCATTCATCAAAGTTAACTTTGAAAAAGCCGGATTTCAGTTCAGGAGCGGCGAGAGGGTTCCCGGTTGGATTCCCAGGGGCCCGTTCTGTGTGGAGTCACCGTGGGAGGATCCAAAACACGTCCAAACACTGTCCACAAACATGCAGGAGGCTCATTGGACATCAGGTATGTACATGACATGAGAGGGTGAATGCTTATTGGTCTCTATATCAATGAAAGGGTGAATAATTGTAGGTTTAGATAAGATAAGATAAGAACAACTTTATTAATCCCGAAGGAAATTGTTGTGCCAGAGTTACAGAAAATATAACAGTAATAAATAATAAAAAGAAAAAGGCAGAATTAGAAATAAAAATAAACTATAAACTATAAAGTGTCTCAGTGAAACTATAAAGTGTCTTAGTAAACAAGTGATAAAACTATAAGTGTCTTAGTAACAAGTGAGGTAAGGAGTGCACAATAGTATGATAAAAGGAAAAATTGTAGTGTAGCTGTTATGAAATGAAATATTGCACAGTTCTGAATATTGCACAGTGAAATGAAATATTGCACAGTTTTTGTTTGTTTTAGGTTAAAGATAGGTTTTTATGGATAAATGAGCAAGTGGATCGTTGCATGTCTGTTCGTGACCTCTGAATGACTGAATGGTTGTATGTTTCTGAATGGTGAATGGTTTAGGACACTGTGACAGATGAATAATTATTGTTATGTTTTTCTTGTAACTCTGGCACAACAATTTCCTTCAAGATAAATAAAGATGTTCTTATTCTTATTCTTATTCTTATTCTTATTCTTATGAATGAAAGGATGAATAGTTGTATGTCTCTCGACGTTAAAATGAGCAAGTGAATTGTTGCATGTCTGTTTATGACCTCTGAATGGCTGTGGATCTGAATATGGCATGTGAATGAGAGGGTGAATAGTTGTATGTCTATATGACAATAAAGGGTGAATGACTATGTGTTTTTATATGACATATCAATAAAGGGTGAATAGTCGTAGGTTTCCAGGCGTGTGAATGACCAAGAGAATTGTTGCATGTCTGCTTATGACCTTTGAAAGAGTGAATGGTTGTATGTCTTTATGTGACATGTAAATGAAAGAGTGAATGGTTGTATGTGTTTCTATGATGTTTGAATGAGAGAGTGAATTATAGGTCACTATATGAAAAAAAGGGTAAATGATTACATCCCTATATGGTGAATAGTTGCGTGACTTTTTATGAAATATGAATGACAGGATGAATGGTTGCATGTCTGTTTAAGAGCTTTGAATGGGTGAACGGTTCTATTTCCCCATGAATGACAAAGACAAGGTGAATAATTGTCCGTCTCTATATTCCATCAGCTCACCCACAACCCTGACTTCAGGATAAGCAGTAAACAGAATGAATGAATGAATGACTAAATGAATGAATGAATGAATCCCGCTCAGGGTCTCTAGGACCACTGTATTGTGATTTGGCAGTGAACCTCTTTGGTGTTTCCAAACCCGCCTCCTCTCAGCAGATTCATGCAAACCCCCCCGGTTCTCCTCCCGACCCTCGTCGCGGTTCTTCGAGGCGCTTTTTAGTTTTTAATGGAAATAGAATTGCGGCCAAAGGCGGGAAAACGCGTCAAAGAGGCAGAACCGTCCGCCGGTTCAGACCCAAAGAAGTGTGAAAATACCCATTGTTTCCTCTTTTGGGGGGGTTGTTTTTGTTTTTTTTTCTTCCCATCCACCGCTTTGGAGGATAATCATTTTATCTGATAAATGAGGATTTCAAACGCTCTTATCTGCCGTGCATTTGCAGTTTTTTTTTTTTAATCCTTCCGTTCGGTCTCATTGTTTTTAATTGATTTTGCTGCAGCGGCGTCTTTTTTTTTTCTTTTTTTCTCCTTCTTTCCTGGAGATAAAGCTCTTGCGAGAACAGGCCACGATCCATAAAATGAACAGTAGGTGGGTGATTTCATTACGGCGTGTTAGCCGCGGTGCATTCAAGTCCTTCGGAAGTCTGCAGAAAAATACAGATTTGCTATGTTTGCTACGGGGCCGGCGGACGCTGTTTGGCAACGCTCTCGCCGATGTCCCTCCTGGAGGCTCGGACCAAATCTTCTCGTATTAGAATCCAGAACGCTGTCGACTCCCCTATGTCTTTACATAATGTGGTAACGCCGGCGCGGGCAGCCATGAAAAGTAGACCGCTGATTATCCAATAATGTTGTGACAGAAGACATAAACATGAAAACGCAGGAAAACAAGAAGTGCCCGAGCGTCGGCGCTGTGCCGGGCTGCGATAACAGCTCATCCAATAAGACCTCGGCTCACCTCTTCCTCTTCCTCCGCCCCGTCCAATCCGCCGGCGGTTCCGCCCTCAGAGGAAAGCTGTTTACGCCGCACGCCGCCTAAGTAGAGGTCTTGGGGTTGGTGCGGCCGTGTAGCACAAACACAGGCCTATTTAGTCTGGTGGGGAAAACCCGTGGTAAACAACGGAGAATGGAAGCAGCTGCGGATCCGTACCTCCGCAGAGGAGGTTGTGTTTTCACCCCTGTTTTCCTGCTAGCGGGGTCGGTTTATGGTGAACTCCAAGCTAGATATCTGCACTTTACTGTCAGACGGGGATTTAAACTCACAGAAGCCCCGGTTGGGGCGCGGGATTATGCGGCAAACTCCACAAAACGCAGAGGAAGGGTGGAGCTCGACGCTTTTGAGGAGGAGGCGTGACGTTTTCTTCCCGGCGTTGGGAAATGTTTACAATTACGGTTCATTTTACACCGCCGTCCAAACCGTAGGGTGTGTTTTATCGACGGCGCGTATTTGGGGGGAGGTTAGCGCTTCCGCCTCACAGCGAGAATATCTCCGCTTGGCTTTCCACTCGTGGCCTTTTAGCGCGGAGCTCTGTGACCTCCCCCGTGTCGGCAAGGGGTTCCTCCGGGTTTTCTCCGGTTTCGTCCAACCGTCCAATAACATCCAGTGGCTTATCCTGAGATCCTTAATTGCCAAGACGTGTGGATGAGAGGGCGAATGGATGTTTATCTCTATACAACATTAAAATTTATTTTCCCGCTGCCTTCTTCCACCCACAGTAGCACAATTTGCACAGGTACGCTGTTGGTCACATGTCAAACTCAATGTGGCCCGAAGAACGTCTGACAATAAGCAAGTCAAATGCTTGCACTGACCATAAACTACATTTCCCACAATTCATGCCGATCATGTGACCCGCGAATTGACGGCGTCCCGCCATTAGATCGCGGTGTATCCACACCAATGGCATTTTCAACAAGTGGAATTGAGAAATATTAATAACCGCAGATGGAAGGCTGTTTCAAGAAAGATGGGAAGGCGAAGACATGCTTGTGCTTCAAGGAGAAAAAAACAGTATGTTTTTGTGTTGTGAGGCAGCGTCGGTCGTCAAAGAGTACGATCTCCGTCGGTATTTTGACACCAAACACGGAGCTAAGTATGCTAAAGTCAACGTTCGAGAAAAATGACAAATTGTCGAAGAATTAAAAGCCAAACGAAAGCCGCGCCCCAAAAATACTGCAGCAGGGAAAGCTAGTTTTCAACTCGCGAAAGCTAGCAATTAGTATGTTTAATATTTAATATTTGATGTTAATGTTTAAACATAAACATATTTTTTCTTACATCTATGCAAATTCATTATGTTACACTTTGGAGTTGAATGAGTAATAAATTCAGAGTTATTTAACATTAAGGGGAAGTGACATTTATTTTACATTACATTTAGTTACATTGATACTGTTCCTTGTGGTCCTTTTTGGGCAACCGTGATGCTGATGAGTTCGACACCCCTGCTGTAGTTTATCAGCACCAATGGCAGTCATTGATAACCCTGATCGGGTATGACATCGGTAGGTTCAATTGGCATATTTGGTTTTGGCACAAGGTTTCCAGAAAACGGCACTGAAGGGTTTTACGCCTCTATGTGACAGGTAAATGAGAAAGTGAATGGTTGTTATGGTTCAGGGCGAATCCTTCCTCTCGCCCAGCGACAGTTGGGATGAGCTCCAGCTTTGCAACGTGCACGTGTGGCTTCTAGATAATAAATGAACGTAAACGCATACTTGCAAGCATCGATGACGACTCGCCCCGCAGAAGATATTCCAAAAATCTTTGCCCACCGCATTTCTAAACTTGATATACATTTTCTGTCAAATCCGACAGATTGATATTTCAAAGACCGCCATCCGGATCTTTGGAGTATTCGGAGAATGCGCATTCTCGCATGCATCTTTACGACGTGGGAATGTCCCTCCGGAATGGCGTGATGAATCCCCGTCCGCCCACAGGCTCTGTGAATCCCGTTCGCGTACGGCGGCGCGAACAACCCTCCCGCCCCTCTCGCCGGACACCTGTCCGACGGGGTCGGGGGTCGTTCTGTCGCGCGTAATCCCTCGCCGTAACCTGACCGCGCCGTGGGGGGGGGGGGATGGCGGCATCCAGTGAGCGAGGGTGGGCCTCGCCATCTCGCTAATACTCACGCTAATCACATTTTAATTGAATTCCGGGGAACACGTAAAAACCTTGTTCGGTTTTTTGTTATTCTATTTTCCAAACAGATGTCCCTGTGATCCCTGTAAAGCGATCGGCGGCGGCGACATCTCCCGCTTGGAGACACGCGTTGGGCGGAGGATTCAGACGGGAGGAAGTAGAAACCATGTGCTCGCCTTCGGCGTGGTGAGAAAACAGGTTTTGAAAGAGCTGCGCCTGCAGGGGGGCGCGTCAAAATAATATCACATGTGTCTTGCCGTCGAGGCTATCGTTCCGAAAAAACGTGTACCGTTTCCCCCGTCGGAATATTTATCTTTGCGATATTAGCGCCACGCCTGAGCGAGCTGTGAAGGGCGCGTTTTAAGAGCTCGGCAGGGTTTTCACGCCATTCCGCACGCCACATTCTCCACGACCGCCGAGAGAATCGCTCTGGCACGTTAGATTGTAACACGAAGCATAGAAACACGGAAAAGGTCAACGTGGACGCGGTCGTATCTCCACGTAGCGTGATGGTCTCGTGCTAGCGCCTGAAATCAATGAAATATCCAGGCTAGCTTGGACGGTTCACCGGCCAACGCGACTTGAAATGAATTCGCAAACTGGTCCGTATTACTTCATCAAAGGGCGACCCGGTGGCGGCGACCTGTTCCCGATTTAATTCTCAGAAGGAGATGGTTTCCAGAGTCCAATAAAAACATCAGGTTTCTGCTCCATGAGAGAAAACACAAAACTGGCCGGACGTCAGAAGCGAGGACGTGACCTCTCATTGGTCGAGCCGCCGGGCCGGGGGGCCGACGGCGGCCCCGGCCTCTCCCGCCCCCGGACGCTCAATTCCGTAACAGCTCCGCCTTTTGCAAATCCCCTGCCAAGGGTTCGAAAGGCGACGGAAATTCCCATTCGGCGGTTTCTGTTTGTTGCAAGCTGCGGCCCGCAAGGGTGCGGCCCGCCGGCTTTGCATCTAATAGAATATTCCACCAGTTAAACATTTTCAAATATGGAGTTCCATATTAGAGTTAGATGATGATGATTATTCCAGCTGGGCTTGCGAATGGCAAAGTCAGCCAACGAGGATGAATCCATACATGGGGTAGCATTTTTATCACATCTTTCGCTGAAGTGTGTGGGAATTAACATCGTTTTTCGAGAAACCGTCAGCCCCTTTTGGACCGGAGGGACTTTTTGCAAATCCCAGAACCTTCTCAGGAACTAGGCTGTTTCTTGGTGTGTATGAGAAAAAGAAATTGTAAATAAACAAGCCACAGGTTTCCGAGTGGGAACATGAGATATTAACACAGCAAGATGCGACAGGAAAGACTTTTTTGGAAACTTTTTCAACTAAATTAATGACGATAACGTCTACAACTACCGCTTTATAACGCAAATGATTTTTTTTTCAGAACAGATGGTGAACTTACGTCCAGCAGCTCTATTTTAGGCCGGCAGATCCATCGCGTTCAACTTAAAATGTGAATCAAATGCATTTCTGCGCAAAATGGCTGATCTGAAGGTTCCCGAAACAGTTTGTCCACTGTGACAGTGTTGGAAGAAGGACGCTTTAAAAATCCATAAATTAGCCGCGTCATTTTAAAACCGCTGTTCTCAAAGCGTGTGAAAAAAGTAGCGGCTTCTATGTCAGAATTTACTGTACTTCTTGCGGACTCGGGGTTCGGGGGAGATATTTTTAAAAACAATTTTTCTCGCAACAAACCAGCTGGACCGACAAAGAGGTCAGAGGTCTTCCGGCCTGCTAGAGGGGTTTCAGAGGCTCGCGGAGGAAAGTGAACATTTTGGCCGAAATAAGCCCAAGCTAGCTAACGACCCGGTTGCTCACAAGGCGCAGCAATGCAGGGAGAAGATAAAAACACTTCAACCCATCTGATCGTCCATGGTTATTATTCCCGCCATGAAGGCTCCATGTCTTCCTCTTTTTCGCCGTGATCGTCGTACACTCCGATCCAAACCGCGGTCACCGGCTGCCTGTGAGAACGCAAAGCTAATCGTTTCCCCCCCCTTCGAAGGAGGCTACTTCCTGGAACAAAATATTAGCAGGACGTTTCTGCACAACCAACCGGGTCACTTACTTCCCGTGCGAATACAAAACTAGCTCCCCCGACGCAATCGGAGCGGGACCGTCCTCAGATCCACCGTCGTTTCGCATCCCACGACTCTCGGCGGTTGAATCGCGTCCCCGCCTTCTCTACGAACCCCCAAAGCTGACACGGCGAGACGGGACGACCGTCAGATGTCGAGATTTAAGGACAACATTTGTCGCGGTGCTACGGCAGTTTCTCATCCAAGCTTCGCTACCCCCGTGTACCCCCGCGCCGTCGGACGCCCAGCGCACTGAGAGTGGCGAGGATCGAGGTGATCCGCCCACGCCGGTTTCCCGTCCAAGCCGGTTGGGGTACGGCGGAGGCGGGGCGGTGCACGCACATGCTCCTTACTCTCTGATTAACCACCACGAGCGGCAGAAAGTTTTGTGTCTGCAGCCCACTCGCCTGTTTCTTGGAGCCGAATCAAAGGGCCGCTGTGTTATTAGAGCCGGCGTGTTTTTTGAGGAAAACAAAATCCGACGGCGAGCTTAAAAAGGACTTGTCTCATTTGATCATTTATTACACATTTTAAGCGGTTTGGAAATAACTGAGGCCGGTGTGGTCTGCATCCCTAATTGGTACTCTTTTTCTCCCATTAGTACATCCAGACTTGTGATTCTACTTAAACAGGCAAGAGGGGGGGAAAAAAACACCCCGCCTTCTCCCGAAAACAAAGCGTTTATCACCAGCTAGCGCGGTTCCGATCGGCCTCCGCGCGCAGCTGTCCGACACCCCGGACCCCGAACACTCCAACCCGAGGAGATTAGTCTGCCGTGTCGAGCCACTGCTCGCGCAGATGGCACGGATGCTTTTAGCCGGCTCCCCGCAGACAGACGCTCATTGATCTTTCATACTAAACTCCTCACAGCAGGACCCGCGATACTGTTTTATTTATCACTCTGGCATTTACTATTAAGGCCAATGAAGTTTGACATGTGTGGATTTTAACTGTAGGGGGCACTGTGGTTTCTGTGCAACATGCTGTTTGGGAGGGGGGGGGGCCCAGATTTATATCCTGGCAGTCGGACCCGTCATCCGCCGTGAAACCTCCCCCTTCGCTCGCTCGCTCTCCCTCTTCCTGCTTCTATCTCCCCCAAAATTCCCCAGGTCTTAAATCCGGCCCATAATTCACCGGTGTTGTCTCTCACCTTGACGCGCACCTAGCGAACGTGTAAAACACTCCGGCGGGGATTCGCCCCCCCCACCCCACCCCCGTTTAAATAAGTGGACGTTTTTCAGTTTTTCTTGTTTTTTTTTTTTTTTTTTTTTTTTTTCCCCGTGCTGGACGCGGGGGGGTATCGGTTTCTGGTTTTTAAGGATCCTGGCAGGAGCTTCAGGAACCCCTAAGCTGCAGCTCGGAGAGCCCATCCAAAACCAACACAGGGGACAAGCAGGCGTTTTTTTTTTTTTTTTTTTTTTGGAAATGCGGTTTTTAGTTTCTGCGCATATTTTCCAGGGGTGCCGCCATGATGAAATTTGTCTCTGGCTCGGCTCCAGCGGGACGTTACCTGTCAGGTGATAGCCTCTCCTAATTACCCTGGAAGGCAAACAGAGAATCCCTCTCCTTGAGATTCCGCAGACCCCCTTCTCCGAAGCCGGCCCTGCACTCGTAAAGGTGTCGCCCCCGCGGTAAAACGCGATCTTTCGGTTAATGAAGGACACGCTTCATTGCTTCGGCTGAATCGCCGTCCAGTTTAGGCCTCCAGAGGGAGCTTAGCCTCGCTTTTTGGGGACTATTTTCTTTCATTTTACTGCAGCGGGCGGGAGCTCGGGTGCACTTTTTGTGACCGACTTACTGATTCGCTCGGACGCTCCGTCCAAGAGAACCGTCGACCCGGGTCCGGGTCCGGTCCGGCCCCCCCCCCCCCCCGACCCCCGAGCGTCGGGGCCGAGTGACGCGCCGCCTGCAGAGCGCTCATTAGAATATATGTTTCACAAGCAGACCGGGACAGTAAATCTTTCAGGCCTCGGTGTTATTATAGCTGGCTCTGACAAGACGCTCTCTGTCTGCTTTATTGGAGTTTAAAAGTGGATTCCGTGTCGTTTTTGGCAACTTTGAATTTTTGAAACAATGGAAAGCATTGGTGGAAAAGACACGACCGCAACACGACGAAAACGCGCCGCGATGAAAATAAACATGTCCCTTTGTTTTTTTTGTTTTTTTGTTTTTTTTTTAACGGGGCCGCTGCAACAGCCGGAGGCCGACAGAAATATAATTACGCAACAAAAACATCCCATTTGTGTTTTCAATAAGATCAGAGAGAGGAAGCGTGCCGTCGGAGGTTTCGGGACACTGCTAGCCGTCCCTCCTCGCCGGGCCCCTCGCGCTGTTACCAATGTTTTAACGGATTTTTCTCCCTACGGCCCTGCACCTAAATCAGATCAGCTATTTTTTTTTTTTTTTTTTTTTTTTGCTACATCTAAAGGGCCCCCATCCCCGCGTCTAACTACCTACTCTTTGTTTGCTCATGTTTTCCTTTTCCTCTGCGGATCGACTTGCTCTGACCGTGTAATAGAGCGCATATTGGCCAAGCGAGGCAGCCTGCTGTGACCAGATCAGATGTGTGCTCCTGATTATGAAACTCCCTTTTAGTCACTGACAGACATGGTAATAAATGTGTCCATAAATTGAATTTGGGGGCTTTTGAAAAGGAGCAGGAATATCTAAGGAGCATTTCAGCTGATTGTCTCCAGCCGACATGGCACCGCTTCAGTGAAATTCTGGGGGGAAAACTGATCCTGCTGTAGTGTGGTTGGAAGGCGAAGGGGAGTTGGGGTGGGTTTGGGGGAAAGCGGGGTGGGACAGATGCCCGGCCAAGCAAAATAAAGACTGCTTTATTGCTATTCAGAAAATCATTTGATTGGGCTCGCGCAAATAAGAAGACATAATGCAGAATGAAGGAGCACATATGTCTGTCCTGTGGTTGTATGTTGTAAAGTAATTGTGTTTATATGCACGCGTGTGTCCTTCCCCGGCAGCGGAGTGTGTTCCCTGGCCGTATTCCTGCATGTCGGCCGCTTAGACGTTCCCTCCCGTGACGTTACCGGCGGATCTTCAGCGGAGCCGGGACGTCTTTGGAGGCGAAACCTGTGCCGGGTTCGTTCTTTGACGGCAATCCTACAAGCAGACTCCAGAGACTGGACGAGAGGGCGAATGGTTCCATGAATGAGACGGTAAAGAGTTGTACGTCTCTATATGACAGATGTATGACCGGGTGAATGGTTATAAGTCACTATATGACATGAATGAGGGGTGAAGACTCGCATGTGATGCATATCTGATTTGTGAATGAGTGAATGTTTGTATGTCTTTATATAACATGAATGACAGGGTGAATGTTTGTTTGTCTATATTAAATATGAATGACAGGGTGAATGTTTGTATGTCTTTATATGACATGAATGACAGGGTGAATGGTTACAAGTCACTATTTTACATGAATGAGAGGGTGAAGACTTGGATGTCACTATCTGATTTGTGAATGAATGAATGTTTGTATGTCTTTATATGACATGAATGCAAGGTGAATATTTGCATGTGTATATTACAAATGAATGACAGGGTGAATGTTTGTATGTCTTTGTATGACATAAATGACAGGGTGAATGGTCATAAGTCACCATATGACAGGGTGAAGACTTGCATGTCACTATCCGATTTGTGAATGAGTGAATATTTGTATGTCTTTATATGACATGAATGACCGGGTGAATGTTTGTGTGTCTTTATATGACATGAATGCAAGGTGAATATTTGTATGTCTATATTAAAAATGAATGACAGGGTGAATGTTTGTATGTCTCTATATGACATAAATGACCGGGTGAATGTTTGTATGTCTTTACATGACATGAATGACAGGGTGAATGTTTGTTTGTCTATATTGAAAATGAATGACAGGGTGAATGTTTGTATGTGTATATTACAAATGAATGACAGGGTGAATGTTTGTACGTCTTTATATAACAGCAGTACCTTTTGCTCGCTCTAAGCGATCTCAGGCAAAACTGTTCTCAGTTCTACTACCTCAGTGGTGGAACAAACTTCCAGAAGCAACAAGACTAGCATCATCTATCTCAACCTTCAAGAAACAGGTAAAAACTGTTCTCTTTCAGGACTTTTTACTGCGCTGATGCCCCAGATCAGGTTAGGCAGCAAGTTAGGCTATGAGTGTGTGTGTGTGTGTGTGTGTGTGTGTGTGTGTGTGTGTGTGTGTGTGTGTGTGTGTGTGTGTGTGTGTGTGTGTGTACATTTGTGTATGTCTTTGTCAAAAAAAAAAAAAAAAAAAAAAACCTCACTAACCCAAGCTTACTGTTCTGTATATTTCCTGTGCATCGTGTATTTGCAAGTGTATTTGCAGTCCCTATGTCCTCTATTGTAAGTCGCTTTGGATAAAAGCGTCTGCCAAATGCAATGTAATCTAATGTAATGTAATGTAATATAACATGCATGACCAGGTGAATGGTTACAAGTCACCATATGACATGAATGAGAGGGTGAAGACTTGCATGTCAGTATCTGTTTTGTGAATAAGTGAATGTTTGTATGTCTTTATGACATGAATGACAGGGTGAACGTTTGTATGTCTCCAGGATATGGTCGAGCCACACATCCCTACCCATCCCCTCTGATCTGCCACCTCCTGGCAACCGTCCACCCTGCTGCCGATCGAACCGGTCTCGGCTCTTCTTGGTCTCGGCTCCTCGGCGGTGGAACGAACTCCTGAAAAAGGTCAGAACAGCGGGGTCGCTGCCCATCTTCCGCCGTGAGCTGAAAACATACCTCTTCACCAAGCACTACCCCACTCATCTTCCACTAAAAAAACAAACAAAACAAAACAAAAAAATAAACAAGGAAATTAATGTATGTATGAATATGGTTTTGAGATGGCTATTTAGTCGAGTGGTTACTTCTGACTTCTGACCACTGGTACTTTGGATCTTCGGTGACTGGATTGCACTTTTTATATGTCACTTTGGATAAAAGCATAATGTAATGTCTCTATATGACAAATGAATGAAAGGGTGAAGGGTTAAAGGTCACTATATGACAGTTGGAGCGAGTGAAGAGGTTTGTGTCCATATGATGATATAAATGAAAGGGCCGTCGGTCTCCGTATGACGTGTGAATGAGTGAATGTTTGTGTGTCTCTACATGACAGATGAATGAGTGAGGGAAGAGATTTGTTTCTCTATATGAGTTATATATCTGAATGAAAGGGTGAATGGTTGTATGTCTATGTGCGATGGATCCTTTGTGAATGAATGAATGAATGAATGGTTTTGAATTATATTTAAATCAAATATTTAAAAAATACTCAGGCGCCCCTTTTTCCACGGGAAATTTCTCTTTTGTCTCCGTCTCCTTTTTATTTTTACTCTGCAGGTCCGAGTGAACCCTTTCCCTGCCGTGACATTTGGATTTTTAACTACATCCTGTTTGCCGGAGACCGAATTCAGCTTTTCCATCTCCTCTCACCTGCAGGCGCAAATCCCAAGGTTCGGCGTGGAGAAAACGTCCGAGCCCAGACCGCATTCAGGAGGCCGTCGAGTTCAGAGATTCTTATTTTTGCGCCCCGACAGGAACCGACACAAGCTTGGCCGTTCCTCCTCTCTTGGCCGGACCACCGGAGCCTCCCCTCGCTGCGGTAAAACTCCCCCCCCAACGCCCAGGTTTTTTGTAACCGAGTGCGACAGTGTTTTTTTTTTTTACCTCCAAGTAAGACACAACCTGTCGGCGGACGGCGTCCGGCCGGTCTGACACGACCGTCTTGATGGATGGCGTCAAAACCCTGACGCAGATGGCTCCCGGTTCGCCGCGGCAGTGGGCTGTCAATCATCCTCGGACGGCAAATAGCAAACGGGAGCAGGGAATTAAACACTATTTATAATAATAATAATAAAAGTAATAATAATAATAATAATAAAAGTAATAATGATAATATTAATTAAATAATAATACATTTTCATGGTTATATACATGTACACAAAATACAGATTTAAAAGGAACAATAAAGATAAATTAAAATGGTACATTAACATTATTATCTCAAGTGTCGCTGTATAAAAAGGTGTTGGAAAGTGTGTGAGGTGTGTATATTTAGCCCGGTCAGTCATGAGGGTGGGACACGACTTCTCAGGGTGGTGCGACGCACGGAACTCCGTCACCCGCAGTCACATCGCCGTGCCTTTGCCAGGCCTCTCCTTGTTATTTTTTTGTTTTTTTTTTCCTCCGGGCTTGATTTTCATAGATGCGCGAAGTGTCGGGTCTGGAAGGTTCCCCCGGGGCAAAGGGCGGCCCGCGTCGTCGCCGGGGGAAACGGTCGGGATCGTCAGATATCCTGCTCGGGACCGGCCGTGTTGCACGATGTTGTGAAATTGTTAACCCCGACATTATTTATTCACCGTAGACATCTGTCTTGGCCGGGGAAAAAGACCGGGCTCTTCATCTATCCCGCCTTCTATCTCTCCTTTCTCGCCGACTGGGAGATGTTATGATTCACCGCCGAGCCTGTCTCCTTGAAGTCTATGTTTCTCCTGAGCGCGACCGCAGAAATTGTACATCCCTTCTATTACATGTAATTTCCTGGGGTTTTATAAGGTACATTTACTCACTCGGCCCCCCCTCCGCCCAACCCGTCCGACAATGGCGGAGCCTGTTCTTTTTCCGCAAGCGAGAGTTTTTTTGCGTATCTGCGCACTCGCCGGCCGATTCATGGAAACCATTATCTGGAATGGGGAGGCGGTTCTGAGATTAGCCTCCAAAATTTTGCCTCTTGGTAACACTGTGAATCTCGGATTATATGGGTGATAGATAAATGCTGTAATCCTTCATAATTGCAATATCATTATACGACATTGTAACCTCCTCCCGCGCACCTTTTTTTTTTTTTCCCTCACAGTAAATTTATTATCACCTGGCAGCAAAACAAAGTGATGCAGAAATCTATCCCGGACGATGTTACAGTAATAAATGGTCGGCAAGTTAATGGAGGTGCGACAAGCATTGCTACCTGGTAAAAACAACAAGAGATTTTTGAAACTAATTTGCAATAAAACCTGAAATTTGAAAAGATAAGGTCCCCCAGTTGGATTTTGACATCGTGGTGGTCTTTCTGTGCGGGATCTCTGGATTCTCCCCCGGGTCTACGTGGGGTTCCTCGGGGTTCCCCTACAGTCCAACTACATGCAGAAGGTTCAGCGGAGACACTAAGTTGCCCAGATGTTTGAATGAGAGGGTGAAAGGATGTATGTCGTGTGCGTTTGTGTGCGCTTAATATGTCTCTGTAATATTTATATCTTTATTTTATATTTTATAACTTTTATTTCTTCCCATTGGTGGCCTGTGTCATAAATAATGCCCCAGTCCCCCACTGACAATGTACCAACCCCTCGAATACACTATATTTTTATATATTTTTGTTTATTTTTTACATTTATATTTTTAGATTTTATATTTTATGTTATACATTTTACATATTTATTTTTTATTTTTATTTAATATTTTATATCTTATATTTTTTTTTTTTATATTTCTTCCCATTGGTGGCCTGTCTTATAAATAATGCCCCGGTCCCCCACTGACAATGTACCAACCCCTCAAATGCACTTTATTGTTATTTTTTAAAATATTTTTATATATTTTTCACATTTATATTTTTATATTTTATATTATACATTTTACCTTTTTTGTATAGTAATTCTATTCTTTATTTTTAATTTTTTATTATATTTCTTCTCATTGGTGGCCTGTCTCATAAATAATGTCTCACTGACAATGTACCAACCACTATACCAATGCACTATATTTTCATATGTTTTTATATATTTTTACATTTATATTTTTATATTTTACAGAATGCATTTTAAATTTTATTTTTTTATTTTTTTATTTACTTTTCTATTTTTTATTTACTTATTTTTTATTCTTCCCATTGGTGGCCTGTGTCATAAATAATGCCTCGGTCCGCCACTGACAATGTACCAACCCCTCTAATGTACTACCTTGCATCGCTTTGCACAACCAACTATGATTGCCCTGATCTCACTTTTATTTTATACTTCTTACATGTTCTTCTTACAACCAAAGCAAATTCCTCGTAGTTGTAGAGTAACTTGTCGAATAACACAATTCTGATTCAGATGTAATTATAATCTCCTGTGATCGATCGCAGGTGAACCCCACGTCTCGCCCAATGAGAACGGCCCCCCGTCTATAGGATTGGATATGGATCATGAATAAATGAATGAATTAATTTCCATAAACTGAAAAAAATCTCCCCTCACCTGTGGTACTTTTGAGCTGCAACATTGCAGACAGGCTCAATTACACTGTTATTCTTATACACACACACACACACTCATATATATATATATATATATACACATGAATATGCTCTCATTCTCTCTCAACCTCTCAATAAAAAGAGGAAAATAAATCACTTAGCTGTCTCTGTGGGTTCGGGGTATTGGTGTTGGAGCAAAACTGCCCCGCCATCCCAGCTGAGCAGCCACGAATCTTAAAGCACCAGAAAAAAAGAGAAAATAAAAAAATCCCAGTTCCCCTTTTACGCTCAAAAAAAAAAAAAAAAAACACGGCGAAAATCACATTTCGGTTGAGGAGTCTAATAAATCTTGCCGAACGTGGCCGGAGAAGTGGAAAAAAAAAAAAAAAAAGTGGAAACCCGGGCGGTGGGGGGGGGCTGAGGTAGCCACATAAGAGGAGGTTTGTGTTAGCGGCGGGTAGATGAGGTGCGAGGGGAGTCAGCGGGAGGATTCGAGGCCTAAAAAAGCGCTTGTGCAACGGAGGAGTGATAACTCCGCCGCTGAATGTGTCTCTGTGCCGGGCCGACGAGCTCCCGAGATTTATATTCAGATAACATTTGACTATATGATGTGAGATTTCAAAGGAGCGCGGCGAAGATTTGCGCCCGTTTCGGGGAAAGTTCCGCGTCGCCTCTCATGAAGGGAAGGCAAAGAGAGGAAAAAAAAAAAAAAGAAGAAGAAAAAAAAAAAAGTTTCAGATTTGATCTCGCGACTTGAGAAAAAGGTTTGAGAATGTTGCTTTTGGATGGGCTTTTGATGATATTTTATTTTTTCGAGGACTCTAACTGAGCCCTCTCTGTCTGAACCCAAGGAGTTTCAAGCTCGGCTTCGGAGCTCAGTCCTGTGAACGCCACTTTTCACTTTTCACTTTTATAGCATTTAATTAGTTGAATTAATGTTATTATAGACATAGATATATAAGGAAACCTTTATCTGGTGTCTGCAGATGCATAGTGGAGAAAACGGACAAATTATTTAAGGGTGAAATCGACCAACAACCCACAGCCAATCACATGCTTCAATCCAAGCAGCAGCCAATCAGCTCCCTCCATCTAACCCTCTCTTCTCTCACACTTCCTGTTCTTTTTCCATCCATTCATAAACCTCCTCTTTCCAACATCCTTCCTCCCAGATCTTCACCATCTCTCTGTAACACCCTCGTTCCTCCATTCCTCCTCACTCCACATCTCCATCTCTTCTTCCTGTCTTCTCCTGTGTCTCTAACTCTTCAACTGCAGAAAAATCAATTTAAAAAAAAAAATATATATACATATATATAAAACCTCCAAATCAAGTACAAACACATATTTTGGAGGAAATTAAGGATAATATTACCTGATCATCAGCAAGGTATTACTTTAAAGTTAACAGGAATATCAAAAGGTTTCACAAAAATGATAAATACTCAACCCCTTAGAAAATAAGAAGATAGACATTTAAACAATTAATTTGTGTGTGAATGTGTGTGCGTGTGGAATTATGAATAAAAAAAAAAAATCTGATCTACTAATTTATGCCTTTTTAAAATTTTATTAATAAAATATTCTTTCATTTTATAATTGTATGTCCTATTTGAATTTTATATTTTATTTATTATTATTTACTTATTATTGCCACCTCTGACATGTAAACTGAGCGGAGGAGGGGGGCTGTACAGGGCCCATCAGACAAAATTTCACTTTCATAATTATTTTATTTGATTTTACGAGTTTATTTCCTATTTATAGGTAAATTTTATATGTAACTTTTATTTAATATGATTTAATATGATTTATTTTATATTGCCACCCCTAATATGTGACTGGGGTGAGGGGGCTCTGCATACCTGGGGCCCTGCAAAGTCTTAGTGTGGCCCTGCCGGGTACACGGGTCCCGGGGCCCGTCCGCCAAAATTTCACTTTCATAATTATTTTCTTTGATTTTACGAGTTTACTTCCTATTTATATGAAACTTTTATTTAATATGATTTATTTATTATTGTCACCCCAGACGGGAACTGGGCGAGGGGGCTCTGCAAGCCCAAGGCCCTGTGCACTTGGACTGTGTTAGCGCTGCCCTACCAGGTATGTGGGGCCCGGGGCCCCTCCGACAAAATGTTATTTTCATAATTATTTCCTGTGATTTCACACGTTTATTTCCTATTTAAATGTTATATTTTATTTAATGTTATTTATTTATTCTTGTCAGGGAGAGGGGCTCTGCAGGTGCGCGGGGCCCCGGGCCCCCTCCGCATCTCGAACGCGAGCGACCTTTGAAACGGCATCGGCGGCCTGTCGTCGCTAATTAAAACACGCATCGACAAATCTGCTGGCAATTACTACGCCCAGAAACATTTGCTGCGCTCACCACTTCATTCTTCACAACGTTTCCCCAAAAAACAAACACTGGTAGGAGCTTTGTTTGACATGGCAAAGCGCGTATTTATTTTACCATTTAAATGTTGCAAACACGGAGAGAGACGATAATGGAATCCAGATTTTTAAAACTTTTTTATTCCGCATCTCAGCACAGTGGTCCGGGTGCAGATGGCGGCCCCGGTGTCAACCGGGGTCGGGAGGCCCTCGCCGCCGCCGCCGCCGCCTGCCCGCCACATGGGCCGCTCGGAGGCAAAGCCGGGAGATGGAACGGCTCTCCGTCTAACTGACAGCGCGCAAAAGCTCCGGGACATAAAGTTATAAACTTGTCACCTGTCAAACGGCGCTGACGGGTCTCCGGGCGATCACAGCAAACCTACATCCAAATATGTAAACGATGTGCAAACACTTGCGGCCGCCTTGGTTCATCAGGTTCTTCTCCCGCTCAGGATTTCACGCTCAGCTCGACATTCTGACACAGTGTTTTGTTTCCTGATTTTGTCATAATTGCTTGTTGGTTTTTCAACTCTTTCTTTTGAAACGAATTTGTGCTGATGTTTTTAAGGACTAATTTAATTGAATGACTTTTGTATCTATTATCTCATCTTGCGCAAAATGTTGTGCTAAAAGTAAGACAGTGGTTTTAGGTATTATTTTGCTTATTGCTGAAGTAATAAATCAATCGATAGATAGATAGATAGATAGATAGATAGATAGATAGATAGATAGATAGATAGATAGATAGATAGATAGATAGATAGATAGATAGATAGATAGATAGATAGATAGATAGATAGATAGATAGATAGATAGATATAGAGATAGAGAGATAGAGAGATAGATAGAGATAGATAGAGATAGATCGATAGATGGATAGTATTAGTATTAGTATAATTAGTATAAGAAGTCATTTATTATCAATGTTGTTGTTGTTGTTGTTTCCTTTTATTATGATTATTTCTATGATATTTTGGTGGCCTTTGCCACCAGGGAGTTGGAATAATGACAATCTAACATAAAATTATCATTTATTTATTTAAAGAAAATTCTGATTTTATTTTATTTTATTTTATTTTATTTTATTTTATTTTATTTTTTATTTAGTTTATTTTAGTTTATGTTCATAGCATCTGGGATTTGCACTCTTGCTGTTTCCCCCTGATAGAAGTTGCAGTTGTTAAATATCCAGTGGTCAGTATTAAACAGTAGCCCGACAAGAATGACTTCACTTATTAGTTCGATCGAACTTGTGTGTGCGGACATGACTGATCAACACACGTGTGACACACATGCCAAACAGACGTCTGCGCACCGTGAACATGGCTGTTCCCATCCCTTTTAAGCAAACTGCAACTTTTTCATGTGAGATGTCCGGGGTTTCGCCGCCTCGTGTCGACACGTGTTGGCACGACACGCACGTTTAAGAAAAAAAAAACAAAAAAAACACGGGAACTGCATGTGTTCTTCAGGCGGAGAACAGAATACCTGATTCGGAACGACGCCAGGGGACGAGAGCCGGAACGGCGGGCGGCTATTTCGCTGAGACGGAGATTAAACCGGCTACTGAGGAACACCTGTCCCCTCCCGCCGGGGGCCCCAGACGGATCTTGGGGCCCCGTCATCACTTCCTCCCTTCTATTATGGTTAATGTTTTTTTTCTTAACCCTCTTCCCCCGTATTCTCTTACCCTGCGTGTCTGGCATTCTGTAGGCGTTGCGGTCGGGGGGGTGGAGAGGGTGGGCGGTGGGGGGGGTCCGGCTGCACGGCCAGCTGTGTGCCAGCTGCATGCCAGCAAAACGCCGAGCGGCGTGGAGAAAGGCCTATTATCTCCCACACGCACCCTCCCGCCTTTCACACCCCGCCCGCCCTCGCCTTGAAAAATCAGCCTCCTCCTCCGAGGTTATTCCCCCTCTCCGGCCCGAGAGCGAGAGCTTCCGCGCCAGGCCGTATATGTCACCGCGCCCGACACACACGGGAACGAACACGCCATTAGAGCGGTTCGAATCACCGGCCTTATCTGTCTGCTCTCACCGCTCATTTTTTTTCCTGCCGGACGCCTCTCGCCGCCGGTAGGATATGAGCAATTAGCAAGAAGGACCTTTTAGCTCTTCCAGCTGATTTGCGGCCAGCTCCCGCATATGCCTGTAATTCACTTTGACATTTAATCTCCTCACTTGTCACAGTCTTTATTGTGTATTACCGTAATATAAACAATAATGATGAAGTAATAATCAAATCTTGGGATGGGGGTTGGGGTGGGAGGGGTGTAATCATTTTTTTTTGTTTGTTTTTTTGCAGAAATGTCCACCGCTTGAACCTGTGGGAGATAAGCGAGCGTGCTCTGGAGAACGGGGGGCGGGGGGAGCGATGGGGGTCTTCCCGAGTCGGCCCGGGGGAAACGGATGACAGTTACACTAACCTCCAGCCAATTAACTGTCATCCTAGCTGTTGGTTTAACTGGCTGACCTTACCGCTCCTCTCTCTGTTTGTCTTATCGTTTCCGGAACCTCATCTGTATATGTAGAAATGCACCGGTGACCTCAGAGGGGGGCAAAGGTCAGGGTTCAACCCGCTGTGTATTTCTGGACCGCCAAGGCAAATAACCCCCCCTCCCCTCCGCCCCCACCCGGGCTCTTCTAAGAGAGAAATCAGAAAGAGAGCTATCAGTTATTACGTCCAATTACTCCCCAATCTCCCGCTCTAGCTACCTGTAAAATGACATTAGATATGCTTTTTTTTCTTTTTTTTTTCTCACGGTGTTCTGCAGATGGAGCTCCAGGGGGGCCTTGGTCCTCATCAGCTAATTGAGCGTGTTCACAGATCGGAGAGAGCCGTGATAATTTCTTCAAGAAACACATTTTTGTATATTTTTTTCACATGTATATTTTATATATATAATGTTAAATAATAATTAATAATAATTTAGTTAATTTTAATATTTTTTTTTAAATATGTTGATAACAATATAAATAAATATACATTTTTAATAATTTTATATAATATTAATTTCTTCATGGGACCCCTTGTATATATAGAAGTACGTATACATATATTTTTTTTTGTTTTGTTTTGTTTTTTTGAAGTGGTCGGTTCCATGCATGTGTTGGGTACAGTTTCAAATGCACGCCATTGTGTTAGCAATGCCTTATATATATTGAAGTATGTATTTATATAGATATATATATATGTTTTTTTATATGATTTTTTTTAAGTGGTTGGTTCCATACGTGTGTTGCGTACAGTTTCCAATGCACGCCACTGTTTTAGCATCACAACAGCAAGGCCGCTGTTGTTATTATAATTTTATATAATATTAATATTATAATTTTACATAATTTAACTTTCTTCATGGGACACCTTATATATATATATATATATATATAAGTATGTATATATATATATATATATATATTTTTTTTTTTTTTCAATTATATTTATTTTGTTTTTTTTTAAGTGGTTGGTTCTATGCGTGTGTTGGGTACAGTTTCAAATGCACGCCATTGTGTTAGCATCACAACAGCAAGGAGGCGGGTTGTGTTCACCGTCCAGGCGGGGGGTTCGGGGGGGTCGGGGCCTGTTTGTGGGTCCCATTGTGCCCACGCTCTCAGCTGAGGACAAAAAGTCAGAAAACACATCTCGGCGGGAGGCTGCGGGGGTGTATTCGCGCTCGACGGTACCCCCATTTCCTGTTTCCTGCGTCGGCCATCACTGGGGGAACCAAGCTTCTCCGAGGTCCGACGATTGCCGGGATCTCGAGATGTAAATAGTACCGTATATACACAAGTAATCACATTACAATCAGTGACTTTTTTTCCCCCGACTGTACAAGTTAATGCGCCGTAATCACGCCGCATTGTGTAAGCAGCTTCTTTGCATAGAAGAGTTTAGTTAAGTGACGCGTTACTTTCCGTGGGAAAGTAATCGATTACATGTGATAATTTAAATGCCACTTGTATTACATTGTAACAGGCCTACATTATTGTGAAAATGTTCGATTTGATCTTTTTAACTTACATGATATCTATACATACATGTTTTTATTTTGATTTTCTTCTCAGTTTACCAGCAGTTAGGAATTTCCCATAAATAGATGAGGGGATGAGAAAAGCTCTTATTATAGACGAGGCACCGATACGTCGACGGGCCGCCGCCACCGAACCACACACTGTCACACACCCTTTCATTCTCTAATAAACACCGACAAAACAGATGCATGCTCTAACGGACACACACACACACACACACACTGGTGGCATAGCTTTAACCGTCTCTCATTTGCATGGCAATGCCATTATGTGACGGAGGAGGTATCACGCTGGAGTGGCTGACAATGTGCCCCGACAGCGAGTTTATCTAAGCACAATGAAAAGTTGAGGGGGATAAAAGTAGTTGCTCTCCGCCGCTGATGTTCCCTGCCTCGGCGTGTATATACTTTGAAACGCCTCATTGACTAAGAGGAAACGTGCCACAGAGCCTCAAACTGCATGACAGACTGGAAAATCCACTATTTATATCCCTTGTTAAACCTTTGGTAAAACTTTGTATGTACGTATATTTAATCTTTAAAGCGCTCCGACGTTTTTCCCCCGACTTCTGTTTCTCGCACAGTCGCTAATTTTTATTTTTACTCAGTGGATTCAACAAATAGTAAGACCTCGGTAATAATTATCCTTCAGTAGGTATCAATAAAGCATCACAATTGTAACTTTTCTTCGACGAAATCATGATTATCATCGTTGCCATAATTATTATTATTATTTTTAGTATTGTTACAGTTTGTAAGAAAAATCTTACCAACAGCCAGTTGATTGTTTATGATAAGCTAAATTCATTTTAATCTTGCTTTAATCTTACTTGAATATATGTACATAATAAATATATGGACAAAAAAATGTGAAAATATATGGATACCAAGCCCTCATTTGTTTCTTTTTAAATGCAAAATTTGTAATTATGAATTCATTGAATTGCGCTTGTAAATGATTAACATTATTATTAGCTTGCATTCATTCATTCATTTAATTAGAATAAAATTATTTTCTCTTATTTCTGTTACATGAAATTTAATTTTATTTTGATCAAATTTAATAGAATCATTTTTTCCTTCTTTCCATTTTATTTTCTTTGATCAGATTTAATAAAATAATCCTGATACCCATTTCTATTTCTATTTTATTTTATTTTATTTTATTTTATTTTATTTTATTTTATTTTATTTTATTTTATTTTTTGTAAATGACGGCAACTTCTGTGCTCTTAGATAAATGCATCTGAATCAAAATGGAAACACCGAGGCTCATGATTTACTGCCTGCACACACCGGCGGGGTTTGTGGAGGCTGACGGCTGAAATGCGGCCAATCAATAGAAGGTTTTAAAACACATCACGGTTACGCTCAGGTCTGACAGCGGCGGCGGGCGATACGCGGCTTGTCTGGTGATGTCATGTGTTTGCGCGAGGCTCCGGCACGTACCAGTGAAGCGCATAAAAAATAAAAATGTCTGTGTTACGTTTTAATGTGGGACATGAAGAGGCCTATCCGCTGTATCCATGTTGAAATAAATCACTGGGCGCCGCGTATTGCGAAATACGCCGCCATGATAAGTTGGCGCTCGGCGTGTCCGGCACGCGCGGCGCCTCTGTCGTCCCTGTGTTTTGCTGATAAGCAGCCTCGGCTAAACAGTTTCCCTCCGCGCGCCTTCGCCCGACCCCACGCCGCGCCGCTTCTCCGGGAACCGCCATTACCCGGCGAGCCGGCGCACGGAAGCCTCACGCACGTCCGCGCAACATCGCATCTTCGATAGTCGCGTCTTAGAACGAGAATATCGGAGGAACACATTTCTTGATTGTAAAACGGAAGAGGTCAAAGGTCAACGCCGCTGTGCTTCATAATGATTAGCGTCGCGGCGCCGCGGAGAGAAAATGAGAATAGAATCAGCCTCGGTTTCTTTTAAAAACGGCGGGGACCCCGTCGACAACCGCCCCTCATTCTGCCCAAAAATACCGAGACCCCCAACGTCCCTCTCCTGGGACACGCATCCTGCCGCGTGAATAGTAAACATAATGATCCGAAATTCACTGCGGCGCAAATCCGGCAATTTGATGGTCGTCGGTCGTCGCTGGGAAATGAAACGTAAACGCCATATAGCGACGTTTGCTTGGACACAGCATTGATGCGATCGTCGTCCAGAACTCCGTAGACGTTTCTAAATCTTCTAAAGACGCTCAGCTGAACTCCCCGGAGGGACGTCGGACCTCAATTTGCCCCGAACCGCCACCGCCGTCGCCATCGTGGCCACGCCTTCCTTCACATGACACTACTGAGGAAGAGAGGACTTCCTTAATAAAGTCTATTAATCACGCCGGTTCGCCGGTTCACCCTCACACGAGCGTCTCCAATCAATCAAACCGACAATGCCTTCACCGGCGCACCGAGGTGGGACTTGTTGGAAGAATTTATTAAGTCTTTTTTTTTTTTATTTTTTTGAACCGGTCAGCCAATCCTGCGAGGTCACGCCCTCGCCCGCGATTAAAAAAAGAGCCCGTCGTAATCCGGGGCAAATATTAGAAACGTGCAAAATATGTTCTCTCATTAACAGCGACTGGCGAAAGCGTCGGGCGGCGGCGTTGGGCGGCGGCGTCCGTCCGCACAAGGCCTCCGCTGTGCCGCCGCGCCGCGTCCGGACGTCACTCCCTCGCGATCCTCTCGGAAGCCGGAGAAAATGTGTCTTATTAGTTCACGCCCGGCGGCGAAATTCTGTGCTACACCGCTGACCGGTGTACAAAGCTGAGAACGGCGAGGGCTGACGGTTCGCTCGGCCTCCGTCAGCGGCGTGCGAGATGGGAAGGGGGGTCGGTAAAAAAACGCGCAGCTGTTGGAAGCGGCGATGAGACCATGCGCTTTTTACGAACCCGCCCCTTCGCTCATCCCTTCGGTAAACGCTTTATAGGCAGATTAACATGGCAAAGAGATGAGCCAACGCCGCTCCGACCCCCGACCCCCGACCCCCAGGACCCCCAGGACCCCCAGGACCCGAGAAGCTTGTTAACCTCCATATATGTAGAAGGTTTCCTGTAAAAACGAGAGTTAGCAGCCGTCGTTTTGCTTGTTTGCGAACGGCGAGTTTGGACGTTTTTTGTGTTTTTTTTTTGTTTTTTTTTTGGCCGAGATGTTTCCCTCACCGGCTTTTTGCTTTGTCCCGGGGAGGAACTGAGAATCGGGGAGGGGGAGTCGGCCGGAGGCTCGGCGGTGACGGGGGTTCTGCCCGGCTTCAAAGCTGCATTTCCATAATTGCCCTGTAACTCGGGCCTGTCTGGAGGATCTGAAGGGGGCTGAGAAAAGCACAATCTTTCAGCTGGGTGAACGGGCAAAAAGCCCCCCGAACGCTTCTCTCCCTCCGCACACACACCCTTCTCCTCCACCCCCTCCACCCCCCGTCCCCACTTGTTGCCTTTCGGATTCAATGGAAGAATTTCTCTCTCTAACCTACATTAACAAAAGGCATGAAATCAGCGCCCTCCCTCTCTCGCGCCGCGGCCCCGGAGAATGTCACTCCTCCCGGGCCTTTTGTCCTTCGGCTCGCCAACCCCCCCCCCCCTCCACACACACACACACACACACACACCCTCCTTCTTCTCTCTTCCTGCTGCCTGGCTATTCTTTAACATCTCGCCACTGCACTTTTCACTCACTGAATAATAAATGTCTTATAACACGCGGGGACACAAAAGTTGCATATTTTGATAAGGGCAGTTTTTTTTTTTTTTTGTTGCTTGCAGCAGGCAGGCAGGGGGGGGAGGCTGGCGGGAGGGGGGAAGCGAGGTAAGTTGCAAACGCGCGGCTTCGGAGTTCGCACGTAGGTATGCGTCGGACATGTGTTCCCGACAGCGGATCCCCTCGGCTCTAACTAACACGCGGGATGATTGCCTGCAAAAGGGCAGCCGCTCTCTTGGCCCGGACCAGCAGCGCTCGGGTGGGGGGCAGGTGTGTGTGTGTGTGTGTGTAGGGGGGGGTTGACGGTGGCTCATAAAAGGATTAGTCCGACGCACAAAGACAGTGGGTCGCTTCTAAGCCCGACTAGGTCCACAAAGGAGGTGACATTTGTCTGTCTCTGTGGCGGGGGGAGGCCAGGAGGAGGTGGCACTTGTGGCGGAGCGACAATGACAGGAGGGTGGGATGAGTCCGAAACACAAGGACGACCCTTTTTTATTCCGAGCGGCCTCTGGACACCTCTGGCCTCCTCCAATGGGCCGCTCCGCTGTTTATTTACTCCTGACGGCTCCATCCCGCCGCCCCCCAGCCCCCCCCCCCCACCACCACTCTTTTCAAAAAAAAAAAAAAGACGGCTCGGATATCGTTTTAATGACCACCACCTCCTCCTTCTCTCCTCTGTCAAACTTTCGTCCGGCGGCGGAGCTTCGACCGCCTCCTGAAGATCCTTTCGCTTTTCGTGTAAAACACGGGGAGAAGCGACGATTATCGCTCATTCGCCGGTAGTTCATCCACTTAACGAAAGAAAAAAAAAAAAAAGCCTAGCTCGTAGCTCCGAGCTAAAACGTTAGCTAATGCATTCCATTTGCTCTTTGTAACCAGCAGGTCGGACACGTATGGCGACATAAGCCGCGGCCCGTCATTACTTTGTTTCTGCCGAGGCATTTTAATCCCCTGATTTCATGCACTGATCAGAGGAGGGGGGGGGCGGAAAAGGGGAGGGGGTGCAGACACGACCACTGTCCTCCTACAGAAGCGTTTCAATTGAATCCTCCTGATCAGGCGAGGCGTTCGAGGACCCTCGGGAGATCTCTGCGAGGGTTGAAGAAATTAAGCTAATTTTTATTTGTTATCACAGGACAAAAAAAAAAAATCATTCAATAATTTTTTTGACATTTTTTTTATGTAGCTTAAATCAACTCATTATTTAACATACGGCTCTTTTTTTTTTTTTTTTTTTTCTGAAATTTTTCAGAACACTTTTTTAAGGATTTGAATATATGTCTAAGAGTCACTTATGGCTTCAAGATGAAACCAACTTTAGGATTTTTTTTTTTAGATTTTCTGAAATGTTTCAGTACATTTTTTAAAGAATATGAATATATGTCTATGTAATAAATGTATTCTATTGAATATCACCCCCACCCACCCACCCCTGCCAGTCAGACTTATATTTTGAAATTACAAATCAGCCGAGTGCTATTATAAGAAGCTTCTATTTATTTTATTTCATTTTTTTGCGTGAATAAAACGGAAGGGGACACGAAAAGGGGGGGATTGGAGGAGAAGCAGAGGAAGGGAGGAGGGGAAGGCAGTTACATCAATCAGCTGATGCTACTTATGAATATGCATCAGGTCTTAAAGCGGGAGGATGATAATTGATTAGACCGGAAGGAGGGATGGCGGGCTTTTATTTTTATTTAATTTAATTTTTAATTTCTTCTTTTTCCTCGAACAAATCAGCTGCTTTCATCGATAAGAGAAAAAAGAATTAAAAGAGAAAAAAAAAAATAAAGAGGAAGAAAGAAAAGGAGATATCGTCTGAGGTGATCACGTGACTCGACGGTGTCCGTGTGTGTTTTTCCAAAATTGTAAATCGTTGGTGTGTGTGTGTGGTTGTGTGTGTGGGTGTGTGTATGTGTGTGTGTGTGTGTGTATGTCTGCACTGAAAAAACGATTCAAATGCCGTAATTCAAATAAATACTAAAGAGTGAATAAATGAAAATAATAAAAATTCTCCTCGATTGTGTTTGGTTTTGTTTTTGTTTTCGAGCGCGGGGAGAAAAAAGAAAATGAAAAGTTCCAGAGAATAAAGTTCTGAATGTTACAGTTTTTTATAAACAGGAAATTATTCGATTACTATGATCGGACTTTCATGAATAGTTATCTTTATTCTCTCTGTTTATCGACTGGTGATGTTTTTATTTTTGAATTTAGGAAAACGTCAAATATTTGACAGTCGGCTGCTTTTATTTAATATATTTTTCATGTACATATTAATGAACTCCCATTGTTTTTTGAACACACACTCATGTTCTTCATGTTAATGAATCGAATGCGACTTTAAGGATGATTTCTTTCAAGTTGCCTATTTTGTTTAATTAAAATTCCCCATTTCCGCTTTTTATTTTCCAATTACTTCCGGCGGGGAAATGCCATGAAAGTCTGATTTGGTCATATTTTCTTCTTGATCTTACCTTCCGTTAAATATTTTAACGTTCATTTCTTGTCGTCTATTTTTCCCCCAAATTGACGCCATATTATCACACTAATACACTCCCTTTAAAACATGAAAAGAACAATTTTCTTCAAGCAACATCGGATTTTAAAATCATAAACTCGCCACAACTCAGGCTTTTAAAGCAGCCCAACAAAGACACTGACGAATTTACAAAAGAAAACAGTGATTTCGATTTAACATTATTATCATTATTATTATTGCCTCGTCCGGATCACAGCTGATGGATAAATTACGAGGGTGTGTGTGTGAGGGGGAACTCGTGTGTGTGCGAGTATGTGTGTGTGTGTGTGTTCCTGACCGACGCGGAGCGACTGTAGAGGGAGCTCCAACACCAAGTTTGCATCCCAAAACTTCCTCTGATAAGGACTCTCACATGCAAAGCATCAAACCGAATAAACCACATTATTAGTGGATTGAACATCGATTATCGATTACTATACAAGCGGCTGCACACACACACACACACACACACACACAAACACACACACACACATATCCGTATATATATAAAGCATTGTAATGGAGCTGATGAGATTCAAGTGATTTTCAAAACCAAAGCTTCCCATGTTCAGGGTGGAAGTGAAGCATTTTGACCAAAGTGCATCTGCAAGCAAGCATCCCAGCCCAGGTCTCCTCTCTGGACTGAAGCAATTCAGGGGGAAAGCCAATGAAAGAATAAGTCATTTTAATGCGACCGATACGCCTCTATAAGGATAATCCCATAACATTAATATCCAAATATGCGCCACAATGCTGTCTAATTAGCTTTAAGTCCCGCCAGTATAAAGTGAGACAAATCCCCCTCCTCAATATTTACTTGAGCTTTGGAGGATGGAATCTCAATTTCTTTCTTTTTCCTTGTTTTTTTTTTTTTTTTTGGCTCAAGCCTGTTCACCAAGACCCACACGCATCCCAACACAAACCTAAAAAAAAATACATAAATAATAATCAAAATAAAAGCTGCTTCTTCACCGCTACGTTGTCGTTTCCAAAAAGCGACCATCTCCCCCTCTTTAAAGTTGCAGCAGTTCATTTATTAGCCAAAAATATAGACTTTTCTTGTACAATTTTGGTTCACAAGTATGTACATATTCTTAACTTTATATACAAAAAAGAAACCAAAAAAAAAAAAAAAAAGAGGGAAAAAAAAGAAGAAACGTCTGAACATCGAATCCTCACGGAGAGAAAGAAAGAGAACAGAAAAGAAAAGAAGGAAAGAAAAACTCACAGATTACAGGTTCATACATTATTACATTAGCAGTTTTACACAGGACATGCTTACAATGTAAGTATACAGAGATGTAGTATTCTTATTTTACATTCCATATTCAAATTGGATTGGCGGAGAAAAGAAATGAAAAGAGGGGGGGATGAAGGAAGAGAGGAAAGAAGTCAGAAATGAACCACTGGTGTGTGTGTGTTTGGGTGTGTGGGTGTGTGTTTTTGCCTTTTTTGAAGCCGTTTCTAAGGCCTAAAATAAACAGGAATAATAATATAAAAAAAAAAAAAAAGATAGTGATCTAAAAAAAAAAAGAAGAAAGGAAGCAAAGAGCTGACACACAACGTGTTGCTAACAAAAGTGACACTTGCCCCCCCCCCCCCCGCCCCCTTTTGTTTGTTTGTTGAATTTCAAATCAAATAAAGTGTAATTACATGTTATTACATGTAATTACATGTAATAACCCCCAGCCAGTGGTGACTTTGCATTGACCGAAACAAGTGGAAAAAAGCGGGGATGGGGGAAAAGTGTGTGTATGTGTGTGTGTGTGTGTGTGTGTGTGTGTGAGGGGGGGGGTCACACACGTGAAATGTCAGCTGATTTGAGCTTTTTTTTTTATATGAAAGGAAGAAGAAGAGGAAGAGGAGGAAGAAACGTGGCGTCAAAAGGAACAAAAAATAAAAAAAAGTTCCAGGCGCCGTTAACACTTTGGAAATTTAGATTTTTTTTTAATTCATTTTCTTATTTATTTACTCCGTTTCCCTTCGTCTTCCCCACATCCAAGGCACTGAGATCTTTTTTGAGAGCAGTGGCGATGGAGAAATTGAATTTATTCTAATTTTAATATGAATAAATCTAAATGAAACCGAATATTATTTTAGAGCCGAATTTAGTGTCGACAAAAAACAAGTTGCTTGTAAACAGTTAAAAAGGGCGAGCAGCTGAGAACACGCGACGTGACCTCAAATATCACGTGGACACACACACACACACATACAGAGCAAAAAAAAATGTGTTAAACACTGAAGCGCGCGTGCGTGCGTGTGTGCGTGTGCACACATTGACACGTTTTAAAATGATTTTTGTAAATGCTCTCTGCTTTCACACACACACACACACACACACACACACACACCACACGCTCTCTCTCACACAGACACCACACACTCTCTCTCTCACACACACACACACACACACACACACGGTTGCTGTAATTGCTGTAACACTGCGTGGCCTAGAGAGGGGGGATAATCCATCAGCGTGGGGAAAGGGGGGTAAAGAAAATAAAAATAAAAATATAATAATAATAATAATTATAATAAAAGGGCAATGGACTAGTGTCTCCGTTTTATCTCGTGTTTTTTTTTTTTGTTTTTTTTTTGTTTTAATACACTCGCGTCTCAGTGTCGTGGACATGTACCTGTGACGGGGCTCTCCGCGCTGCGGCTCCTGTCCTCCGCGGGCCGGCCGCCGTACAGGGCCAGGCCGGGGCCCAGGCCGGGGCCCCCGGCCGCCGCCGCCGCCGCCGCCGCGGCTGCCGCCGCCGCCGGGCTCGCCAGCCCCAGGTAGTGGTTGGAGTTCAGTAACGCCAGCTGGTGCGCGGAGAAGGCGGCGCGGTTCGTCCAGTTCTGGATCTTCCCCACGGGACACGGGGGGATGAGTCTGTGCGGGGCGAGGATGGCGGCGGCGGCGGCGGCGGCTGCGGCGGCGGCGGTGGCGGCGGGGGCCCCCGGCGCGCCGCCGATCTGCGGGGATTTGCGTGGATTGTCGGGCGCCGCGGCCGTTTCCGCCAGGGACCAGATCTTGGGTTTCTGCACCGGGGCCGGAGGAGGGGGAGGCGGCGGCGGCGGCGGCGGCGGCTGCGGGGCCGGAGGAGGGTGCTGCTGCAGCGGCTGCGGCTGCTGCTGGCTGTCCGTGGGAGGGGGTTTGATCTCCAGCGGCGGGTGGTGGTGGTGGTGCAGGTGGTGGTGGTGGTGGTGGTGGTGCAGGTGGTGGCCGTGGAAGTTCTCCCCGGCGTCCTTGCCCTCCTCCTCCTCCTCCTCTTCCTCCTCCTCCTCCTTCCCCGCGGCCTTTAGAAAGCCCCTCTCGGGTCCTTGTAAATCCTCAAACCCGTCCGAAACCTCCGAGTCGCTGCGGGCGTCCAGCTTCAGCTCGTCCTGCTCGTCCAGCTCGTCCTTGCTCTCGATGTTCTCCGTGTCGATGTTCTCCAGGTCGATCTCCTCCTCGTCGTCCCTCTTGTCTCCCTCCTCGCCGTCGTGGTCGCTGGTGTAAACATTCCCCTCCTCGTCGGTTCGGTTCCGGGGCGTCCACGTCATCTTGTTCTCCTTCTTTAACCTCCTGCGCGCATTGGCGAACCAGGTGGAGACTTGCGTCAGGGTCATCTTGGTGATGATGGCCAGCATGATCTTCTCGCCCTTGGTGGGGTAGGGGTTCTTGCGGTGCTCGCTGAGCCAGGCCTTCAGGGTGCTGGTGCTCTCCCGGGTGGCGTTCTTGGGTCTGGACGGGTCGCCGAACTGGTACTGGCCGTAGGGGTAGAAGGCCGGGTGGTGGTGGGCGAAGCCCGGGTGCTGCACGCCGGGCCCGTCCTTCAGCTCGTACTGGGCTCCCTGGGGACGGAGAGAGAAACAGAAATTAACATAAAAAAAAAAAAACAATCAAGTTAAAAAATTTAGAAAAAAAACGCAATTTGTTTGTTTACTTGAGATAGCTTTTATCGATTTTATTATTATTTTATTATAAAAAAAAACATTACTTTTATGGAACTTTTTATGCTGGACTTTGCTCCAATCCGGCGCGGATTTTATCTATTTATACATATACATATTTATAACTGAAATAGAAGTGTGTCAAAACTTCTAGACCCCCTTTTTTCTTCCACTCACTCCACAACATCACTCCTTTTTTTGTCATATCAGCGCGCACTATCGTACCGCCATCGCCGCTGTCGCGATAATGACTCACCAGCTGATTGAATATCGATATGTCGTTGGAGTACGGCAGGAAGGCTCCGTAGCCCTGCGCGGCGGCCGCGAACGGGGACCCGTACATGGTGGAGAGGACGTTGGAAAGCGCGCCGGACGGGCTGAGCTCCGCGCCGCCGCCTCCTCCGCCGCCGCCGCCACCGCCGCGTCCTCCGCCGCCTCCGCCGCCGCCGCCGCCGCCTCCTCCGCCGGCCAGACCCTGGCGCTCCGGAGGGTAGATGGGCCGGATGTACTGGTATCCCAGCTGGGGGAACGACATGCTGTGGCCCCGGGACGGACGGAGGGAGGGAGGGAGGGAGGGGAGAGAAGTCTGCAGCGGTCTCAGGAAACGACGGGAACCGCCTGGAGATCCACTTTTTTTGTTTGTTTGTTTCTTCTCCTCCTTCTTCTTCTTCTTCTTGTGTTTCTTCTCCGGTCCTTCACGGAGGGAGCATGGGAGCCGCGGAAGGTGCAAGCGGAGGGAAGGCTATATTTCCTCGGGAACGGCCAGTGTGAACGATCCGGTTGTTCTTCTTCCTCCTCCTCCTCCTCCTCCTCCTCCTCCCCCTACTCCTCTACTTCTTGTCCTTCTTCTTCTCCTTCTTCTTCTTCTTCTTCTTCTTCTTCTCCTCTCCACCCTCTCTTCCCTATTGATCTGGACGCACTAAGGTCAGGTCCTTACAGATTGCTTTAGATTATTGGGACTCCCTGGCTCAGATTGACATTTCTAGTCGTTTAGAAGCCCCGCCCATTTCTCAAATCTCACTCCTCTCTCTCTCTTACACACACACACCCACACACACACACACACACACACCCACACACACACACACACACACACACACACAAACGCAGCTTTCTCTCCCTTTCTTTCACTCACACAGAGACGTGCAACACACACAACTCTCTCTCTTTCTTTCTTTCTTTCTTTCTCTCTCTCCCTCTCTCTCTCACACACACGCATGCACGCGGACGCGCACTCCTCTCTCTCTCTCTTTCCCTCTGACGTCGCTCTTCTTTGAATGGAGTTTCAAATCTCATTTTATGGCTCGTCAATCTGTTTCATTTGTTGTTCGTCCCTGACTCCTGCACCTCCTCCTCCTCCTCCTCCGCCACCTTTTCTCATTTTTGAATTTATTTTTCTTTGATTCGCTGTTGTTGTTGTTGTTTGTTTTTGTCTTTCTTTCTTAAAAATTGCAAATATTCGGTGTCCATTTTTCCCCCCCACACACGCGCGCGCGCGCACACACACACACACACATAAACACACACACACACACACACACACACACACACATAAACACACACACACACACACACACTCAAACCGAAGTTTCTTTTTAAACCACACACAGGGAGGTGGTGTTTTCTTATAACCAGGCAGGATGAATTACAGCTGGAGGTTCAACTCCTTTATTCATATCCAACAACACCATATTTATTATTTTTAGTTTTATTTATAATTCTCATATTATTACTATTATTATTATTATTATTATTATATTCAATCCGAGTACCACGAACTGCAAACCGTATCACATATTTCACCACATTTGTTTATCTATTTATTTGTTTGTATATTTATTTATTTTTTATTCACTTATTTATTCGGAAGATCTACATAAACATATATGGTCACCGGATTAAAGTTTTTTTTCCTGAAGGATATTTATGGGGAGGGGGAGGGCTGAGTTCAGTTTGTAATTTGGGTAGGGGGTGTGAGTGTGTGTGTGTGTGTGTGTGTGTGTGTGTGTCGGTGAGGAAGGGGGGGGCGCTTGGCATCAGAGAACCGAGCTGCTACAGACGCTTTGCACGCACTTAATGAAGACCTAAGTGTTAAAGGGAAAAGAAAAGAAAAGAAAAGAAAAGAAAAGAAAAGAAAAGAAAAGAAAAGAAAAGAAAAGAAAAGAAAAAAGGGGAAAGTGGCAGCAGTGATTTGTAATATGCATGGTAGTGGATTGGAGTGGAGCTGGGAGATGTTTATTCGGGGGGGAGGATAAACAACAGCTCAATATAAACCGGAAGAACCCTTTCAAATTAAAATCACAATCATCACAACGACAACAACAGAAAAAAAACTAATCGATATTTGAATAACAATAAAAAGAATCCAAATAAACAAATGGAAAGGATAAAGGAACAAAGTCAGACGAAGAGTTAAATCCTCCTCATCCTCTGAGAGAGAACACACACCTCCATCCTCCGGAACCTTCGCCAGGACCAGACGGTTCTTGTCCGATAATAAGGTTTAAAGATAAAAAAAAATAAACAAGGCGGCTTGGATTAAAATTCCAGGAATCCTAATACAAGGGATGAAAATAATCGATTTTTTTTTCTCTGTACAAGCATCTGTTTTCTTAATCGTTTGTATTAAAAAAAACTAAACACGACCAGAGGTGGAATTATTATTATTGTTATTAATATCAGGCATTATATTTAAGTCAAGGCATTAATCTGCGTTATTCACAGCCGGATTAGAACCCGCAACAATCCCAGTTTATTTTTGATAATGCGATTTTTTTCCTCCCTCTTCTTCCAGGAATTGAACTTGTTAAATATAATAAATATAATAATCTTCTTTTATTTCTTCTTTTTTTCCAGGGCGGATTGTTATCATGGTCCTGGTAGGACACACACACACACACACACACACACACACATCCACCCACCCACCCACACACACACACACACAGACGCGCCGTGTTTCTGTCAAACTCTGTCCAGGATGTGTGTGTACATGCGTGTGAGCATGTGTGTGTGTGTGTGTGTGTTCCCCGGATTATGGGGTTATTAATTACAGCGGCTTGCTGGTGCCATCCGACCGGAATGGTAATCACTACATAGCAGTCGACGACACGCTCAGACTTAACACGCACGCACGTGTACGCGCGCACACACACACACGTGCACACTCGTGCATGCATGCATGCGTGCATGTATCCGTGCACTCAAAACAAACTTGAGAGATAAGTGGCTGCTATATGGCGTTTTGATTCAGTGCGGTATAAGAGGTGTAAATAATAGCGAGGAGGAGGAGAAGAAAGAGGGGGATGAAGAGGAAGGAGGGAGGAAGAGGGACGTGTGAGGAGGCCTTCACACACGCAGAAGAAGTGGAGATATGAATGCAGAATCCTGGACGGACATGTGTTTCCTCATTTCACCTTCTCCTCCTCCTCCTCCTCCTTCTTCTTCTTCCTCTTCTTTTTCTTCTTCCTCTTCTTCTTCTGAGGTCTTCTAACCCCTCCTACCTCCAGGAGCACCCCGACCCTCCTCCTCCTCTTCCTCCTCCTCCTCTTCCTCCCCTCCGTCCCTCCTTGATTTATTGTCTCCAATCAAACGCGCCACACACCGACTTAACACTTTCACACCGCGCCGGGAAACCGGCGGGGTCGTAAAGGCGTTAAGACGCCGCTCCTCTTCCTCGCTTAAAGGGGCGCTTTTGGTAAACACACACACACACACACACACACACACACAAACACACACACATGCAAGCACAGGAGAATTATCGTAGGCATCATTATTGTCATCAGAATTAATTTGAATATTTTTACAAATCGTCTATTATTATAATTAATAGTATCATAATAGTGATAATGATAATTATTATGAGTAGATACATACATTACTTTTGAATTACTATACAATTATTATCATTATTATTTTAAACCCATTTTTCCTTATGGCATTATTATTATTATTACAATCGCTTACAATATTACCTTCATTATGAGTATTATTACTAATGTGATTATTATCATCACCTTAGTGTTACTTTCACATTATTATACAAATTTTGTATAATTATAATTTTGTAGTATTTCTCCATAGATATGTGTGGATGATGAAGTGTTGTAATAATACTAATATTAATATCAATATCAACACCAATATTAATATCAATATCAATATCAACATGGCCATTAATATTATTAATAGTAATACGTTATTATAATTAATAATAATAATAATTACAATTATCATCATCAATTTAATTATTATGATTATAACTATGTTGCTGTTGTTTAGATGTATACGCATTGTGCTATTTTTTCATGTCATTTTATTTTATTATTACTCTTTTAAGATGTATATTTTATTTTTTGGAAAATTATTAATTTTTATTTTCTATTTATTTTATTATTTGTTTCAATAAGGAGTCCTGATTTTATTTTTTTTTCTTATGATTTTATCACTATAACGGGGGAACTGCATTCACTTGTAGGTGGGAAGAAAGAAAGGAGGGGAAAAAGAAAAGAGGGCATCCAAACAGCAGCAGCAGCAGAAGCAGTGACTCCGGGGCTGTGCGGCGGCTCGGAGAGCGGTTGGTTCGACGGTAATTATGCAGATGACACAATTTCACATTCTCATAAGCAAACACGCACGGGGCCTCCCGCTCGGCGGCGCTTTCTTATGCAACACGCCGGCGACACGTCGCCAATGACGAGCCGGAGAGAAAGAAAGGAAGGAAATAAGGAGCTCCGATCAAAGGCTTCCAACACTCCTCGGATTTACACCTTTACATTTCCTTCCCCCCTCCTCCCCCCGCCCTTGCACCCATTCTGGGTGATAAAACACTCACACGCTCCTCTGCTGATCAACAGCGGCCATTCATGACAATAAATGACCTTTGGATGTTTGGGGAAGTTGCATGTGTGTGTGTGATTTTGTCAATCATTCCTTAACGTGTGACTCCGATCGCGAAGCCCAAATGAACATCCTCGTTGTGCACGGGGCGGGTGAAGGCTGCAAGAGGGGTCGAGGGGGCGTCGCAGAGATTGCAGCCTCTTCGTCCGCTGCGGCGGAAAAAACAAAACAAAACTTCCTTCCGGTTGAAGCAAAAAAATAAACAAAGGGATTTCTTTTGGAAAACGACAGAGAAACGCGGATGTCTTCGGCTTCTCGCTAGGATATCCCTCAAAGCGCTAATCTGGATCTCCGCGTAACCTCGGAGACCGATATCTGGCCTCGGTAAAAAAAAAAAAAAAAAAAATCTGTTTTTCTCCATCCCACGTCCCATTTGGGATGAAATAAAAGGCCAATAAATCTGGTGGTGTTTAAAAGAACATCGGCGCTTAATCCTATAAATGAATTAGCTTCTGAAATTAATTGTTCTTAGCGGCGGAGGCGCGTGTACTTTTGGAAATACATTTAAAGTTTAATTTTTTTTTAATGTTCGGATAAATTAAACAGTAAGATTTTTAATTACATTACGCCGACCAATCATGCATATTAAATAGATAGTCCAACTTTGATTCGCATTAGTGGAAAAGTAAAAGCGTTTTTTTTTTTCTTTTTCTTTTCGGAAGCGTTTCTCCCACTCCTACAATTTGGAAACAAATTAATAGTCAATGGACTGCAACATATAAAAATGGGTTATGACGGTGGATCAAAGTATGAATTAGCGCGTTACCTTGCAAGTGTTTTTTTTTTTTCTTTTTACATTAACGCGTTAACCCTCGGCCGCGCGGAGGGGGGAGGGGCGCTACTAAATTTAAATAGTCGAGACGTCGAGGCCCATAAGCAGCGGTTCAGTGAGAAATTCCATTTTAGATTCGGGCATTAAAGCGAGCTTCACCTAAGTTTGCGCCAAGGCTTATTAACTCAAAGATACTACACCGATTTAAATATAACGGAGGAGCAGCCAACTATACATAGCAATATGTCCTTTTATTTTAGTACGTGGTAACTGAATGGTGCACTTATACCAACGGGCTATTATGGTTTTGTAACATCCATTCATTCATTCATTATCTGCTGCTTATCCTGTACTCATGGCCGCCCCGGGGGGCCGGAGTGTATCCCGGCTGAGAGGCGTGATTCACCCCGGACCGGTCGCCGGTCAATCACAAGACCACATATAGAGACGTACAACCGTTTACTCTTTCATTCACATGTGGTTTTCCAGTGAACCCACAGAGTGAGCAGGACGCTGACATTTTATCTGGTTTTATTGTCCAAATGTTAGAAATGCAACGAGCGGAAGGGTTTTTCTTGAGGGGTGAGCAAAAAAGCGATGGGGGTTTTCCTAGATGTCGTTGGACGAGAGGCGGAGTTCACCCTGGCCACAGATAGAGACATGCAGCCATTCACCCTTTCATTCACACACGGTAGAGATATATACCAACATTCACACTCTCATTCACATGTCACATAGATATATGAAGGCTCACCCATTCATTCGCTCATCATATAGAGACATGCAATTGTTCACCCTGTCATTCACATATCATGAGACACATATGACCATTCACCCTCTCACCCACATCATATAAAAACATACACACCCTCATCCTCACATCCACATGTCATATAGACATAGCAACATTCACCCTCTCATTCACATCATAGTTATACGACCATTCACACCTCATTTAGAGACGTGCAATTGTTCACCCTTTCATGCATGTCATATAGACATGCAACCTTTCACCTTGTCATTTACTCATCATTGGACACATATGACCTTTCACCCTCTTATTAACGCTACATAGACATACTACTATTAACCCTCTCATCCCTGCACATAGATATATGACCATTCACCCTTTCATTCACTCATCATACAGAGACATACCAACATTCACCCTCTCGATCACGTCACATAAATATACGACCATTCACCCTTTCAGTCACACATCATTGGACACATATGAACTTTCACCCTCTTATACATGCCACATAGACATGATAGCATTAAGTCTCTCATCCACGTCATATAAAAACATACAACCATTCACCCTTTCATTCACATGTCATATAGACATACCAACATTCACCCTCTCATTCACATCATAGAGTTATACAACCATTCACTCTCTCATCCACGTCACATAGATATACGACCATTCACCCTTTCATTCTTGCATCATACAGAGACACACCAACATTCACCCTCTTGTTCATGTCACATAAATATACAACCATTCACCCTCTCATTCGCTCATCATCGGACACATATGACCTTCACCCTCCTATTCATGCCACATAGATATGCTACCATTAACCCTCTCGTCCACGTCGTACAGATGCATACAACCATTCACCCTTTCATTCACATGTCCAATGAATATACGACCATTCACCCTTTCATTCACCCATCATATAGAGACATGCGATTGTTCACCCTCTCATTCACACATCATACAGACATACCAACATTCATCCTCTCGTTCACGTCACATAAATATATAATCATTCACCCTCTCATTCACTCCTCGTCGGACACATATGACCTTTCACCCTCTTATTCACGCCACATAGATATGCTACCATTCTACCTCTCTTCCACGTCACATAGATGTGCAACCATTCACCCTCTCATTTGGAAGCGCTAACCAACCCCTGCATACAGGACAGGCCCGTTCGTTTTGGAAACTGTGATTTTCTGCAGCAGTTAGCAGAGAGCTAAGTGTCTGTTAGCAAACCACCCCTGGCTGACACTTCAAGTACAATTCTCCTTCTCCCTCCAGCAACTTTATTTGTAATACAGAGAGACTTTGAACCCTCATCATTTAGCTAATAAACTGCGCTGTATTCATATATTTTTTTTTCACCGCTAACTGAGTACCAGGTAACCAGTAATCCCCGTGCAGGAAGGTGCAAGTTTTATCAACGGAAGTGCATAAACAGATGCTACTTTCCCGAAGGTGAGTCGTTCCACTTTTTTTTTCTTTCGTCTTTGGGGTGTTTCCTCTCTTTCCACTCACTCCATCTGCAGCAACCCCCCCCCCACCCGCCCCATCACCACCACCACCACCTCCGTATCAGTAACACAAGGCATTGATTTTACGGTAAAGTCACTTTGTAAAGGGAATGAGTAACTCTGGGCCGGGCTATCACTGTATTACACGGGTATGGCCCACGTAACAAGATGAACATTGATTCAGCATTACGGATGATCGATAATGAAATAAGTAACTTCGGGGCCAAATTAAAATGCAAGCTGGCTTGATGCTGCCAGGCTCTGTGAGAGGTGACAGCGGGAGAAGGAGCAGATGGAGGCAGGGAGGGAGGAAGGAGGACGGAGGGGGATCGGAGATAGAGAGGGATAGAGAGTTCCTGGCTTTATTTCTTTTTAAATGGATGCAACATGACGATGATGATAATCCTCATCATCAAACGCTCGATGTGTTTCTTGAAACTGCGATGTCATGGGTTAGCGCATCTGTTAGCTCTTCTGCTGAGAGCAAGAAGGTTACAGGGCCTTTCTGGGTTGGAGTTTACCCGTGTCTTTATGGGTTTCTCGAAAACATGCAGGGGGTTCATCAAACTGCCTAAATTGGTCCGTCCCAATGACAGTTGGACTATGATGCCCCCCAAACCTCCGTGACCTTGAGGGCAGGATAAGTGGTATAGATGATGAATGCATGAATGGAACGTACCATTTTTATGCAAGATTTTGGACAAGCCGGGATGGGTTTTGGACCCGCTAATGGGTTAGCGTTTTGCAAGTCATTGCTGCGCGAGCGAGTCCATGGTTCTTTACTCTGCTTTCAAGCTATTTCCACCCGATCTGTATACGAATTAAGAATAAACATTAAATCACAATTATGGTGTTAAATGTTTCTTTTTCTGCAATTGAAAACCAACTGGAATGATCTGGTTTGGATGTAAACATGCTCATATTTGCAAAGGGATTTGTTTTGGGGGTTTTATAGCATCCTGGCATCACGGCAAAATGCGTTACAGTATACCCTTGTTTTTCACTAGGGTTACGTTCCAAAAAGAACCTGTGATGGGCAAAATCTGTGAAGTAGAAACCTTTTTTATTTTTTTTACAATTATTATACAATTAAATACTCTATTATACATTGCTGCTGTCATCCTTATGTTTTTTCTTCCTTCTTTATGGAACGAACGGAAGATTCATTAATTCCGTAATGCCGACCTACAGCCGCATAGCTTTTACCTTCCCTTAGCATGTCCAGAAGTTTAACTTTATCTGCGATATATAGCATCTTCCGCTGTCTTTTGGGCCCTGCCGTAGGCGCTTTTGTCGGTCCAGAGCGTTTTGTCAACATTATGGGTTTTAAAGAAACTTGAAATTGCAAGAGATTTGCAAGTGCGTAATATGAATTTGGCAAGCTGTTTTACGTACGTGTACATATTAAAATGCAACGTTATTGACGCACAGGTAGCCAATCAGAATGCAGAACACAATGCACGATGCAAATCCGTGAAGTAGCGAAACCGTGAAAAGTAAACCGCATTGTAGCGAGGGATCACTGTAGTGCAGAAAGTAAAAAAAAAAAAAAGTTTGAAATAAATTACAGACGTATGATCTTTGATTTGTGATTTCAGATCTCTGATATTCCATAAATGTTTTCCCCATTTCCCAGCTTGAACCAGAATTAAAATATTGTTCTGTTTCCAGGCTTATCGCGGCCTCTCACTGCTGACTGAGAAACAGGATACGACATATTTTGAAGTATACAGCGCGGCCCGGGAGAAATAAGAAAAGTACTTTGACCGTTGCACTTAACACGCACCACGTTTCTGCAGAATACTTTCTGACGAAGCAGATATTGAATTTTAAAGCGGACGTCTATCCAAAACACGGTCATGCTGATAACATCAGGCATCCTTGAAATGAAGGATGTGGTATCGAAAACCATTAACATAAAAGTCTTTTTTTTTTTTTCTTTTTTTAGCTTCTTATGGATCCAATAAAGAGCATTCTTTGGGTTCTTCTAACTGATCATTCCCAGGGAGTCTTTCACCAATAATCCTTCTAAGCTACACAGTTATTGGGTTTCCCACTGATTCCACAGGGTTCTTTTGTTCTAAAGCGTCCACTTAAGTTTGCACTAACACTCCACGGGGCCAAACCATCATCCTTCCTCTGTGAAAAGTGGAACATCCTCACCATCGATTCGCCACGACCGTCCCGACGATCGTCCAAGTGCAACAGATGATCTGTTTTCTCGACGGAAGCGTAACGGGGTTTGTCTACCGCCGGGCGTTTTGATCCGGCGCTAACCAGCGGTGCCCTTTCGTGGCCCCGTGGTTCGACACTGCGGCCAGACAAATATCACTTTCCCAGCGTTTTTTGGCCTATTGAGCCAGACAAAGCCTCAGTCTTTCCAGCTGTTGCCGCTGCCGGTTTGAGCCCCGGAGACGAGGCAGCTGCACCAACACGGCGGAGCGGAGCCTCCTCATCCGTGGGATGAACTTTGCAGGGGGCGCGGCGGGGAGGGGGGAGGGGCAATTGCAGGTGGCAGGTCGTCGAAGCGAAGGCGGGATTGGGAACATTAGTCGGTCTTACCGCGATCGGCCTGCGAAGCACGGGACGGAGGACGCCGAAGTGACGGTTTGGTTGCATTAGACGTCTCCAAAAGCCTTCGGCCACGATGTATCGAATGTGCTGACATTGGAGTCGTGCCCGCCGCTCCCGTCGGGAAGCCTCGCAGCGGCAGAAAATACTGCGACCGTCCATTTGCAGGGACCTTCTCCCCAAGAAAAACACGCTAAGTCATAAAGCAAAAGCACTAAAAACAACCCTTGCAGATGTTTAAGTGACGGATGATGATGTTCGTTTATATCAAGAGAGTCCATAAAAGGAGGGTGGCTGGGATGGCAGACAGGACAAACAGCTCCGGACTTTGGTGCGGGAGACCACAGTTTAATCCCTTCTTGCCAGAAGCCGGTCAGGGCTGCTTTTAACTCGTCAACTTTCGACAAAAAATTGCAGCGGTTCGTTTCCCGTTCGCGTCCGCAAGTCGCGCCGTTCCAAAGACCGTTATTGTCCTCTAATCTCTGACCAAAGTGCTTATTCCAGTCCAAAACCGTGACCTTTTCCCATCCGCGAGGACGTCTCTGCGTGCCTGAACCTGACCAGAGCGTTGACACGTCGTTATTAATGTGTTCGCAATGGAAACTCACTCATTTTTCCATAAAAAGGGGGTCGACTCCCACGTGACTCTAGTCAATAAGACATCCATCAATCGTATGTTGTCTTCAAAAAGGACACAGTGGTTCCTAGAACCATTTGGGGAACTTTTTCAATGCGTTTGCACGGCATAGGAACAAGGAACTGGGACCTTTTTTAGCTCCTGCTCCCAGGCAGGACTTTTTTTTTTTGGGTGATTTTTTGAATAAGAATAAGAATAAGAATAAGAATAAGAATAAGAATAAGAATAAGAATAAGAATAAGAATAAGAATAAGAATAAGAATAAGAATAAGAATAAGAATAAGAATAAGAATAAGAATAAGAATAAGAATAAGAATAAGAATAAGAATAAGAATAAGAATAAGAATAAGAATACAGGAATAAAGTACCGTAATTTCTGGACTATTGGGCGCACCTGAATATAAGCCGCAGTGGTTAAAAATAAAGAAATAAATATCTTCTTCTCGGGCTTCCCTTCAGGGGTCACCACAGCGAATCAGCTTTCTAATCTCTGTATCCTCCTCTCTCACACCGACTACCTTCATATCCTCTCACTATGTCCATAAACCTCCTCTTTGGTCTTCTAGACCTCCAATTCCAGCATCTGCCTACCAATATATTCACTCTCCCTCCTCTGTACTTGACCCAACCATCTCAGTCTGGCTTCTCTGACCTTCTGTCCAAAACATCTAACATGTGCCGTCCCTCTGATGGACTCATTCCTGATCCTATCCGTCCTCATCACTCCCAAAGAGAACCTCAACATCTTCATCTCTGCCACCTCCAGCCCTGCCTCCTGTCTTTTGGTCATTGTGACTGTTTGTAGACCATCTCACCACTTTCTTGTCCACCTTTCCTTTCATTCCGGCTGATATTCTTCTATCTCATAGTACCCCTGACATGTCTGTTGAGGTTCTCAGTCATCCAGGTCATGGTGAATTCTCGACCTACAGTCTGCTATGACCTTTCCTGTAGAGAGCATTTTTTGATAGTTTTTTTGCGATTGGTTGAACTTATTAGCCACGGCCATTACCAGATACTTCTACGTAGTGAGAAATGGGCCCAAGATTTCTATTATTTCTCTCTAAAGTTAGCTAACAGTGGGTTTTTTTACCCCAAGAAAATAAGAACTATTCAACCCATCTGGCAATCTATGGTTATTATTCCTGCCATGCAGAACGTGAATACTGTGGCAATTTTGCTTTCCTTATCATCTTCCTCCTCTGTGTTTTGTTTTTGGGTGTCGCGATCAAGGTGCAAAACACCTCTTACCGTGGCCTCTCAATGCACCGTGAGAATTAAAAAATATATATATCAAAAATTATTTTTAGGATTTTCTTTATCCTTTTTTAATGAAAAAAAAAATTCTCACGTTTTTTGGTTGTTGCACTCAAGGTGCATGCCACCCTGATACCCTACCATCACTCCTCATTGCACCGTGATTTTTTTTTTAAAAATACATAAATTGAAATTAATGTTAGTATTTTTTAATCATCATTTTTTATTTAAAACAAATTATAATAATTCTCACAGGTTTTGGGTATTGCACTCAAGTTGCATGTCACCCCAATCCCGTTCTGTCACCCCTCTTTGCACCATGAGAATTTTTTTAATAAAAAAAATATATACAGTAAAAATCATTTTTAGTATTTTTTTTTTTTTAATGTAAAACAAATGATGATAATTCTCACAGATTTTGGGCAATGGGCTCAAGGTGCATGTCACCCCACCCCCTACCATCACCCCTCACTGCACCATGAAAATAGTTTGTTTTTGATTTAAAAAAATATTTTTATTATTTTTTTAACAATATTAATAAAAAAATGATCATGATTTTTGGGTGTTGCACTCAAGGTGCACGTAACCCGTGGCCCCTCACTGCACCGTGAGGATGCAAAACTAAATGGTCTCCCCCATGGAGGAGGCCAGTTCCTGCAACGGGATGGATGACAAAAGTGACTTCTTGAAATAAAACACAAGGACCGAATGAAAGATTTTACTGCGTTTGTTTTTTTTTTTTTTATATTCGTGACTGATTTCCACGGGTGTGTGTGAATCATGTTTTTTTCCAAAAAGAATGATGGTTCTTTCATGCTGGCAGAACGGTGAGGTTGAAGTCAAAGTCTCCAATTAATGCATTTTGAGGAAGATGGGGAAAAAAAGAAAACGTCGGTGAAACGTGTTGCTGGCCTAACCGGATTTGAGGGCGGATCCCTTTTTGTAAGAACTTTTTGTGAGTCACTCTGGATAAACGCATCTGCCAAATGACTGTAATGTAATGTAATGTAATGTAATGTAATGTAATGTAATCCTACCACGGTGGTCACCCAATGAAACACCGGCGCTTGCCAACGTCGACGGCGCCGGAGTGAGCGAGTGACACCGTGAATACCTGGAGGGTTGTATGTGTTTGCGCGTATGTGTGTGTTTGTGTACATGCAACCACACACACTTACGCACTGTCTTGGCACTTCAAACGCACAGTGTTATTATTAGCCATTATACTCAAAACAGCAGCTAATAGGCCTGTGGGTGAAAGAGCTTCATGATGAGGATCACGGTGACAGACGACGGCTCGGGCGGCGCGTTCGTGTTACCACGACAAACAAAAGCCCGGCCTGTTTCATGTGACAACCTTCGTTGCGCTTTCCAAAGTTTCTTTCTGTGTTGCCTTTGCAGGCGATTATCCGTGTGATGGATGTGTTACCCGTGCGTTTGCCTCTGGGTTGGTGCAAATACATGTGGGTGAGTGATTTAAAAAAAAAACAAAAAGAGAGAAATCTTGATATTGACTCCCTTACCATGGAATAAAGCTGATTAACTATTTAAAAATTATTATTATATGTCGGTGCTTAGAATTTGTATGTGCTATCCCTGGTTGGATTCCGACTGGGTGCCTTTCTGTGTGGGGTCTTCATGTTCGCAGGGTTCCTCCCACAATTCAAAATATGCAGGAGGTTCATTAATGACATGTGGATGAGAGGGTGAATGGTTTCTTAATTTGTAATTTTTTTTTAAATTTCATAGATATATAGATGAAAGCTTTGTTGACATTATGATGAAATTGGGGTGCAATTTGAAGATAAAGAAGGATAAAAAAAGACAGCTCATCACCTATAACTGATAAACTCACTTTCACATTCTCACAGTCTATGTCACAAAACATTTATAAGATAAGATAAGATAAGATAAGAACAACTTTATTTATCCCGAAGGAAATTGTTGTGCCAGAGTTTCAAGTAAAACATAACAATAATAGATAATGGTAGGAAGGAGGGAGAATAAGAAATACAATAAAATATAAAGTGTCAAAGTTAAGGCTATCAAGTGTTTTAAGGTCTTAAAAAGTACAAAGATTTGAATATTCCCTTCGGCTGAAGGGAGAGGAATTAAATTATGTACATTTACGCACACGTACGCTCCAGTAGAGACATAAGTAAAAAATATGAATATATATAAATATAAAGAAACGCAGTATTAATATACAGAATAAGATTGCATTGGATGTTTCTATATCATATGTGAATGAGAGGGTGACTATATCCACGTCTCTATATGAGCCCCTGTGATTGGTCCTGGGTGAACCCACCTCTCGGCCAATGACAGCCGGGCTGG